>NW_028250014.1:0-130924 GCF_964263255.1 Lissotriton vulgaris
AATTTTATTAACTTGGCACATCAGGGTAACAAAAGGCCTGTGCTCTGATCCTAAGCTTAGCCAGAGAGATGTGACAATCCTGGTTGACCCATGAGCTGCACAAATATCTTTTTGCATCTTGAAGAATTGATTTTTCACACAGGTTTCACTCCAATTTCTTTCACTGCTCTCTGTAGGCCAAATTCAAGCAAAGCTGCACTCTAAGGCTTTTTTCCCCATAGGTGTATAATGGAGTGTCATTACAGACAAGACAGTAAACCACACTGACTTTCCCTTTGAGTATACACTAACAATTTGCGGTCTACTGCAAGTCAGTATTCAATACTGCAAAATCCTCTCCGCTCCAGGCTACAAGGGTTGCACACAACAGGCTTCTCCCATGCACAGTCTTCATTGTGTGCACATGCCTATGCACACATGATCATCTATAACTCGCCAAGTGCCACTTACCTTGCTGTGTTGTAGTGGCCTTATTCTAAAAGGTGGACACTGGCAGTAACCATGTGCAGTCCATTTACCATGAGTTACCGTGAGTCACAGGTTACATGGCTCCCCCACAGTACTAAAAGGTTCAAAAACAGTAATCCAAAAGCAAAAAATCCAGGCGGATTAGATGGACAGAACACATTGTCTCACAGATCCTATTTACATATATGGTGCGCTAAAATATTTGGACTTGCACATTTTGGAAAATTGCCTCTTAGCAGAGCTTGCTTCTGGAATCATTGTGCTAAGAAACTAAAAGGGTCCTGCAAACAAATGGATGTTCTGACCAAAGAAACACAAACCAGGTAGATAGGGTTTCAATAGAGCTGGAACCTGTCAGTACACTTAGCACCATTGAGCCACATACCATTTAAATCTGGTAAATAAGCTCTGAGGTTTGGACTCAGGAAGGTGGCTCCTTCAATTAGTATATGATTTCTCATCATAGCCTCTAAGCATGAAAGATGATATGCAGGAAGCTCGAGCTCCATCTTGATTGTTGGCTCAACCTGCACCTAGCTTTGACACCATCTTGACAGGCATCACATTATGATACAACCTATGGCCACTGCATCTCATTCTTTCCAGAAGCCTTGACATCTTCCAGCTGGAAATGGTACCAACAGTGAGCCTGGTTTACCAGGATTCAAAACACACCACTGGGTTAAATGCTGGCTTAGCAGGCATTATTGACTTCCTAAACCTACTGAAATTTTATTCAGACTAAATAACATTTGAGGTTTTTGTCCTATTATTTTTATGAACATGCTTACATCACAACTTTTGCACTGCTCAAGCAAACTACTTGATCTCTTTTAGATTGGGGGGTCTCTAGTTGGGACAGGTAGGCACTTGTGACAAATGAGGACCCTTGCCTCTAGTCAGGATAAGGGGATTACACTCCTAAAATAATCCCTGCTCTCCCACTTGGTAGCTTGGCACGAGCAGGCAGGCTTATCTCAGAGGCGGTGTGTTAAGCATTTGTGACCACATACAGTAACCAAGTGACAACACTACAAATGGACACCACACATGTTTTATCTCAAAAATAAGTATACTTTATATAGAGTTACCACAAGATCATAAACGACAAAAATACACAATACTGTTACTTTAAGATGGTAGATTTAGCTTAGTTCAGTTCAGTTCTTAAGATGCGACACTTTGCGTCAATGTACCTTACGATGCGTTGCGCTTCCACAACAAGCAATGTTTCAGAGATGGAAATGCAGTGAAGTTTGGGTGCAAAGAAATAAAGATGACACTCTGTCCTTGATGCAACACTCTTCCCGATGATGCGGGAGGGTCTGCGGCGACGTCGATCCTCTTCTCCGGCGATGCAAGATACTTTACAAGATGCAAGCGGCGACTGGCCCTGCGACAAGCTTCCCAGCCATGCGGCGGCGTCTGTGGCAACGTCGATCCTCTCTACTGTCGATGCGAGTTGCTTCCACAACGATGCGAGCCACGACAGGCCCTGCTTACTGTTCACGGTGATGCGGCGGCATCTGCGGCGACGTCGATCCTCTTCTCCGGCGATGAGCCGCGACAGGTCCTGCGACACGCTTCTCTGAGATGCGGCGGCGTCTGCAGCGAAGTCGGTCCTTCTCTCTTGTGTCACACTTCCCGGTGATGCGTCGGCGTCTGCGTCGACGTCGATTCTCTTCTCTGGTGATGCAGGGCGCTTCGTGTTGTGAAGCGACAGCGGCGGCTCTGAGTCGCGCTTCCAGCTCCTTGCGACACGCAAATCCCCCACTAAGTCCAGCACAGCTGCAGGCACTTCAGGAAGACTTCTAGAAAGCTGGTAGGTGAAGTCTGTTGTCCCTAAGACTTCTGCAGGAGGCCAGCTTTTTTCCAGGCCCTTGGAGATCCTACACAAGTTGAAAGTAAAGCACACAAAGTTCTTTCTCCTTTCTTTGGTAGTCAGGCAACCACTGCAGGCCAATCCCCCAAGCAGCACTTCAACTTAGGGATAGTCTCTCCTCAGTTTCTTCAGGTTCCACTCCTCAGCAAATGTTTCTTCTTGTAGTCCAAAGTGAACTAATTTCTTGGGATCAGGGTCCCAATATTTATATCCCAAAATCCTTTGTTCTCTGAGGGGAGAAGGTGAAGTAAGCAAGCCTCAGCTAGGCCTACCAGTGCAAGGGGTTTGCCCTTCTCTGCACAGAGTCCCCAGACCATAGGAAGAAGTTGGCACAGCAACTGGAAAATACAAAAGCATAGTTTATTAAACCTTTAAAGGTGGTACTACAGTCCACACAACACCCTTCAGTATTGTATAGAGTAGCACACCGAACTAACGCACATGGCCCCTTTTATACACAATGAGGGGGCTCAAAAGAAGGCGGTACAAAATACAAGAGCAAGTTTTTTGTACATATAAGGGCATATTGGAAGGCACAATCGATGAATGGGCAGAGTTAACAGTTTTCGGGAACTAGTAAACACATTCCTATCTGGAACTAATTAGTAACAGCTGCAGACCGTACTGAGCATGCCTGGGCATGCTGAAAGTGGGGGATGCTAAATATAGCCTGTTGCCAGGCAGACTTCAGGCGCAGTTAACAAAGACGTAGGACAAAGCACATGATGAGCACATGGAAATGTATGGCATACAAAATGGCCGCTACGAATACAAAATGGAGTTGGTTCGTTTGCTACGATAATAGTTAAAATTATCATGTCTTCTGCTAATGCTTAACCTAATCGCCGTTGATTTACAACAAGGGGCCTTTGCCCAGTCCAAACCAGTTCTGAAGCACTCTGTTTACCAGACTTCTCCTTTCCTTTCACAGTGCATGGCAGGCACATCAGACTCCCCACAGGAGGTGGAGCCAGCATTGTTGAAGGCAAGTACAGTCCTGGAGCACTTTGTTTACAGGACTCCTTCTCTTCTTTCAGTGTGCATGGCAGAGACATCAGCCGCTCCCCAAGGGGTGGAACCAGTATTGTGGAAGGCAGGCACAGCCCTATTCAAGGTCAAGGTGCAGCTCCTCTTTCCGATCTAGATGCAGATCTCTCTATTCACCACTGGGCTGACTCATCCTGTCTCTTGGAATCCCCCAGCCCAGTCACTCACAAAACCAGACAAAGGAAAACACAGCCTAGCAGAGGCAGGCTTGAAAGGTTAGGCAAACAAATACTACTTTCTAAAAGGGGTATTTGTAAACACAGAATGTTAAAACCAACTTCACTAAAAGATGTATTTTATCATTCCGAGTTCAGGCACACTAAACTCGAATTTCTACCATGTTCTCTGAGACAGTTAGGATTATAAACATGTAATAATCTAACAGCCCATTCTGGCCTATGGAGAACAGGTAGCCTTGCAATAATGAAAAACGAAAATGGCTGTTATTCACTATTAGGACTTGCCACACACATCAGGGGTTACTATGAAGAAAAGGGAAGGTTTAGGGACTGGCAAGTGGGTGCACTTGCCCAGTCAGCATGACAGAACCAGACTGCACGCAGGCTCTGCAATGGCAGACCTTAGACACATTCTACAAGGCTGCTTCAGTGGGTGGAACAACCAGTGCTGCAGGTCCACTAGCAGCATTTGGATTTACATGCCCTGGGCACACTCAGTACACTAGAGTAGGGTCTGACAAGTAAAACAAATAGCCACACAGGGAACCACTGATTAATACATCAATTACCAATAGGGAGCACTTGCACTGTGGCACCTGATAGCATTGGCACAGTGCCCAAAGCATTTGATTTGATTGATTTGATTTATCTATTTCTAAAGTGCACGAATGCCCGGAGGCGTCTTGGCGCTATGACATGTCCGTAGTCCTGAACTGGTCTTAGGTTTATGCAGTGAACAACCATGTTTTAATTTGCTTTCTGAACAAGTCCAAAGATGGGCTGTTTTTTATATCTAATGGTAGTTGATTCCATGTCCTTGCTGCGTGGACGAAGAAACTTCTTCCCCCCCAGTTCGCTCGTTTGAACTTGGGTATTGCTATCAGTTTTTGTTGGCCAGATCTAAGTAGTCTGGATGGTTCGTATTTCCTCAACTGCGTCTTTATGAAAAGAGGTCCTTTGCCCTGCAGGGCCTTATAGGTCAAACATAGTGATTTAAATTTGACTCTTTTGGCGACTGGAAGCCAATGTAGTGATGCTAATTTATGGCTGACGGACTGAAACTTTGGTATGTCCAGGATCAGTCTTGCTGCAGCATTTTGAAGGCGCTGCATCTTATCTATGATTTTTATTCTGGCTCCTGCATACAGTGCATTTCCGTAGTCCAGGCGGGATAATGCTAGAGCTGTGACTACCGTTTTACGTGCATCTTGGGGCAAATATGGTTGTATTTTTTTATCATTTTTAGTATTAGCCAAAAAGAAGATGCCAGTTTGTTTACTTGGGCTTCGTATGCTAGCTTGGTGTCTATCATGAATCCCAAATCTTTCACCTTCTCCGAGGGGTCTGGGCATGTTCCCAGCTTGTCAGGCCACCAGTCTGGGAACCAGATGTCTGCATTACCTCCCAAACACATCACCTCACTCTTTTCTCCATTGAGTTTAAGGCAATTTTGTTGCATCCAATGACTAACTTTTAACATGCAGTGTTGGAATTTGTCGGCTGTTACCTTTGTGTCTTTATCTATGGATATGACGATTTGGGTATCGTCTGCGTACGAGATTGGCGTGAAGCCATTTTCCCTTATTACTTCTGCAAGGGGGGCCACGTACAAGTTAAAAAGCGTTGGGCTTAATGATGAGCCCTGCGGGACACCACATGGTACCTCAAAGGAGTCTGATTTTGAGTTTCCTGGTTCCACTGTAAACTTTCTATCCTTCAGGTATGATGTGATGAGATTGCATGTAGATTCGCTTTCTCTAGCTTCTCTAATGCGGTTTATTAGAATTTCGTGGCTGACCGTGTCGAAGGCCGCCGAGAGATCCAACAATACCAAGGCGGCCTTCTCCCCATTGTCCAGTACTTTCCTAAGTTCTTCAACTGCTGTGAGGAGAGCTGTCTCTGTGCCGTGCCCTTCACGGAATCCAAATTGGGAATGGTCAAGCCAATTATTGTCCAATAGATATCGTGATAGCTGTTTATTTAGTAGTTTCTCTAATACTTTTGCGGCAAAAGGGATCCTAGCTATGGGTCTATAGTTGCTAGGGACCTCACAATCCAAGTTGGGTTCCTTCAGGAGTGGTCTGATCGATATAGTTTTCCAATCATTTGGAAATGTATTAGTGTCTAAAATTATAGCAAACAGTTTTTGTAGTACCAGTCCTAATTGCTCTGAACAGCTTTGCATCACCTTAGGTGGACAAGGGTCTAGGGGGCTGCCCGAGTTAGTTACTATTATTTCTTTGCTAATTTGTTCCACTGTTGGTAGTGCCCAATGAAAAGATGGTGGGCAGATGGATGGATTGGTTGGTTTTACAGCAATAATGGGGTCCTGAGTAGTTTTTTCTGCTTGATTATTTTTAAACAGCTCATAGACTGATGACACTTTACTTACAAAGATGTGACCTAGTGTGTTGCAGAAGTCGGATGATATATCCTCAGGGTTATTATTTTCAATTTTAGCAAGTTTTTTGACTACTGCAAATAGGTCTTTGCTTGAGTTTTTTGATGCATTTATTTTCTGAACAAAGAATTTGCTTTTTTCTGCCCTAGTCATATTTTTGTAAGTAGCCATGTTCATTTTTATAGTCTTTTCTTAGTTTGGGGTCATAATGCGTTCTCCACTTTTTCTCTGCTCTTCTGCAGGTCTGTTTTTGTGTCTTCAAGGCGTCTGAGTACCAGGGTTGTGAAGGGGATTTTCTTTTAAATGTCACTCTTTTTTGAGGTACTGAAGTCTGGATTGCTGTTTTAAGCCAGTCATTAAATTGCGTACAGGCTGTGTTACAGTCGCTATCCAGAATTGGGTATGAAGACTTCAATGTCTCTACCAGCATGTGGGAGTTGACTTTAGGCTTTCATCAAAAGGGAGGGAAGAGGAATTGTAGTCCATTCAGTTCCCCTTAGGAAGTCATTAATTAATCAACAGTGGGAATGGACACTAGTCTCTACAATAACCATTGGTTACTCTTTGACAACCCTCATAGACGCTGACACAATCGGTTGTTGAAAACGTGCGGTATATCTTTTCATCCGCCCCTTAGTCAAGCGTCAGGGCATAGTCATTGGGTTGTCAAAATAACGTGCTGTATGCCTGCCTCACCCGAGGCAACCTCCAGTTAGTGTAGAAGTGTCCAGAGATAGGGGGACAGATCTCAGGAGGTGATGAATAAAACAAGGGGGGGGGTTTGAGGAGTTGTAAAAAACGGTAGTTCCCCGTAACAATAATATTTATTCAAAGAAGGTGAGTACCGTTAGATAGAAAAGTAATGGTTATATTAAGTAATTGAGTTACCGGATTACCATATAACTCTTAAAGACAGGTCGACATGTTTCAGCTCACCTAGGGCCAGAAGGTCTATGGAGCTTTCGTCAGGACAAAACACAAAAAAAGGACATAGAAAGTACTCACACTATTAGTGTAGTTTTCAAAGGTTTGTACGAAGTTCTCAATTTGAGATCCCTGTAATAGTAAAACAAACAAGGTATTGCTAATACACATTATTTAAAGGATAATGGCGCCTAGCACGCAAGCGTGGCTCAAAGTTTTGAGCTGGATACGAACAACATTAGTTCTTCAATGAAAGCGCACCTAATTACGGGCACCTATTGGGGAGGAGGGTCTGAATGGGAGGAAGTTCAGGAGGTTCGCTACACTGGAATTATTTACAATTGTATCGGTCAGACTCTTTTGCAACCTCATGTGGAACTTTGAACCACTTACGAAGGTATGTTGTGTAAAAACCCTCACAATGTCGCCACGTTGCACGCTGTTTTAGACATATGGAAATCCTGTGACTTTCTTCCTTTTTGTTAATTTTAGATAATTTCATCACTGTTTACTAAATCCAACTGACCGATACAATTGTAAATAATTTCAGTGTAGCGAACCTCCTGAACTTCCTCCCATTCAGACCCTCCTCCCCAATAGGTGCCCGTAATTAGGTGCGCTTTCATTGAAGAACTAATTTTGTTCGTATCCAGCTCAAAACTTTGAGCCACGCTTGCGTGCTAGGTGCCATTATCCTTTAATTAATGCTTATTAGCAATACCTTGTTTGTTTTACTATTACAGGAATCTCAATTTGAGAACTTTGTACAAACCTTTGAAAACTACACTAATAGTGTAAGTACTTTCTATGTCCTTTTTTTGTGTTTTGTCCTGACAAAAGCTCCATAGACCTTCTGGCCCTAGGTGAGCTGAAACATGTCGGCCTGTCTTTAAGAGTTATATGGTAATCCGGTAACTCAATTACTTAATATAACCATTACTTTTTTATCTAACGGTACTCACCTTCTTTGAATAAATATTATTGTTACGGGGAACTACCGTTTTTTACAACTCCTCAAACCCCCCCCTTGTTTTATTCATCACCTCCTGAGATCTGTCCCCCTATCTCTGGACACTTCTACACTAACTGGAGGTTGCCTCGGGTGAGGCAGGCATACAGCACGTTATTTTGACAACCCAATGACTATGCCTTGACGCTTGACTAAGGGGCGGATGAAAAGATATACCGCAAGTTTTCAACAACCGATTGTGTCAGCGTCTATGAGGGTTGTCAAAGAGTAACCAATGGTTATTGTAGAGACTAGTGTCCATTCCCACTGTTGATTAATTAAGGAGTTGACTTTAGACCAGTCAGGGTAGGTGGCTCTTTTTTGACTTTCATTTGGTTTTCTCAGCTCCTCTGTAATTTCTAGTTGGAAAGAGACCAATTTATGATCTGTCCAGGCGATTGGGTGGACTTCCACCTTCATTAATTTTTGACATGAAGTAAAAATACCATCTAGTGTATGTCCAGCTACATGCGTGTCTAGATGGACTTTTTGATCTAGGTCAAAATTGGCCATTGCATCTTTAAAGGCATTTACCTTGGGGTCTGAGGCTTTCTCAAGATGTAGGTTGAAATCTCCCAGAATTGTATAGTCTGGGTTCGTTACACTAGATTCTAGGAATGGGCTTAATGATTCAATGAGCGGTCTTTTGGCATTTGGAGGTCTATAAATTAGTAGTCCATTAAAAGTGTAGTTGTTAGTGATCTGGATTTGGAATGTCATGGTCTCACAGTCAGGATGACTTCCTTTTTCAGAGCTCTTGACTCTGAAATTTTCTTTAGCTATAATCGCTAATCCTCCTCCCCGTTTAATTTTTCTGTCTGCTCTGAAAAACGAGTATCTTTCAGGTATTGCCAAAGATATGTCGGCGTCTGATGCCTCGTCTGCCCAGGTTTCAGTTATACATAGTACATCAATTTCTCGATTTTCAATCATGTATGCAATATGGGTACTGTGTTTAACCATTGATCTAGCATTTATTAGCCCTGCCTTGATCGTAATGTAAGCATCTTACACCAGCAAAAATACATGAGGCAACAGCAAAAGTGGAAGGGAGACCCACGCCAATGGTGCCAGGTCTAACAATCTCTTATTTTGTTTTATTGAGTTTGTGTGTTTTTACTCACGTTTTGAGATGCTCTTTACTTTTTCACTACGTATGTTGCTCTTTTTCATGATTATTTTTAAGTGCCCTGTAACTCCATCCAGCTACCACATGAGTACATGGAAATGTAGGCACATCTAGTTATTTCTGTGGATAGAGTTTCTGTTTATTTCCATCTTGTCCAGTTTCTTGCAACAGAGAACAACATAAATGCCCCTGTTAAAAGTAAGGGGATTTAAAGTTTAGAACAATGTCTTTGCTTTCTATGACATATGCTGACCTTTGAAGGTAAATGCTAGTGTGATTGGTGTATATATGTTCTTAAATAGCATTTGTTAAATTAAAAACAACAACATTACAGTTGCGTCTTGTTGGACCTACCTCTTTGTGCTAGATCATCCAACCATTTTGCCTTTCTCCTTCTACTTTTTGCCAATTTCATTTTTGTTGGCCTTAGGACTAACCACTGCTAAAGCGTTTGTGTTCTCTCCTTGAAACATGGTAGAATTGACTTATCCCCTATTAGTATATTTAATTTACTTTAAAGTCTCTAGTAATGTGCCATTTCATGTGCCCATGGCCTGCAAATTAGATGCTTCTGATTGTACAGCCCACTTCGGTAGCCCTTTAAACATGGCTCAGACCTACCATCTGCAGAGCCTGTGTGTGCAGTTTAAACTGCCATTTCGAACTGGCAACATAAACTTTTTGCCAGGTCCAAATCTTCCTTTTTAATACGTATATGTCATCCCTAAGGTAGGCTCCGGACAGCTGCATGGTCAGGGTGCAATGTATTTAAAAAGTTGTTTATGTACTTTTCAGTCTTACATGTCCTGGTGGTGAGAAACACTTAAATGTCTGTGTTGCTACTGTAAGGCCTATCTCTCCCATAAGATAACATTCGAAGTTGCCTAATTACATTTTATATTTGTAATTTACAAATGGAAGAGATGACTGGTTCAAGTATGGTGTCTCTGGAATCCTAATTTAAAATTCTAATTTATGGTGTTGGATTTTAAATTGCAATTTTGCAAACGCCACTTTTAGAAAGTTGGCACTTTCTTGTCATAGCCATTTGGTGCCTGCAACCTGTCGCTGGTCACATGACAGTAAAGTTGGCTGTTGGGCTTTGTGTATTTCTCCTAGACAGCCGCACACAAATGGAACTCAGATGTGACTGGATGGGCCATGACTGGCAGGATGGGAGTGAAGAGCTGGGCCAAGCCTCACTTACACCTGAATATACCGTGTCCTGTCTCCACACAAAGGCTGTATACCACCTGCAATTAATTTGTAGCCAGGGAAGGGAAGGCAGGGCATCTGTGCACTTCAAAGGCATGCCTCTGGAAGCTTTGCGCCACTTCAAAGGCAAAAGTGGGCTTAAAAGAAAAATCTTAGTCACTTCAGGACCATTCTGGAACTGTGGCTACTTTGCCTGGAAGAAGGACTGCTGTGCTGCTACAAGGACTGCTACTCTGCTGGACTGCTGCTCTGAAGGAACTGCTTCCCCACTATGCTGAACTGCTACCTGCAGCCCTCTTGCCTGGCTGAAAAGGACTGGACCTGCATCACTTAAACCTAGAACTCTGAATAACTCCAAAAGCTAGTTCACTGGCTTCCTGCTCTGAATCCTCAAGGGGACAACAAGTGTTCAACAACCTTGTGTCTGCACCTGGTCTCTGCCATCTGTTGGTCTACCATACCAGGTGGTGCTACCCCAGTCTGGGAGCCTTGGAACTGTGACTGGGGATTAGTGTTTGAAAAGTTTCAGCACTTCGTCCAGCATCTCCTTGTGTTTGCTTTGTTCGCCCTAAGTTGGCAGGGTATGCCCCGACATGGGTCCCTTGCTCACTTTGCCACTGGATTCAAGATAGCCTGGCTGATTAGGGCTGTTTGCCTGAAATCGGTCCCAGGATGCATGTTTCCGGTCCAGGGAAGACATGGCTTGGCAGTTCGGGTTTGACTGTTCACATGAGGCACTGGGTCAAGACTGATTTGCATATAGCTGTGTCTGAACTGGGGTGGCAAAGTGAGCTAAATAATGATGATGGATTCAACCCAGATCTGTGACTGGGGGTGAGATTATGCAAAGTTTTAGCACTCCGTCCATCGTCTCCTTGTGTTAGACTTGGAACTGGGCCTAAGATGCCTTGCCTGTCTATGTGTATCCAGCGGAATGATGCATCATCCCTGCTACACGGTGCAAACAATAGTACAACCAACGCATCTCCACTGCTGAGTGGATTGAACCTGTCACGAATACTCGCTTCGCTGCCGCTGCCTGCATTGCCTTCGGAACCGCCATTGCATGACTCCTCCCTGGCACAGCCCCTCGCATCTCTCATTAACAGCAGCCTCAACGGTGACATCAGACTCAGCATTGCATCGTCGCAGCTCTTTGGAACCGACGCATTGCCCCGATTGTGCGCTACATTTCTGATGCTGGACTTAGCCTTGCAAGCCCTGTCAGCAGGATCCTTGCTATTGACTTAGCAGGACCTATCACTGCAGCCTCTTAACATCTTGGAACTGATGCATCACCCCAGCTGTACGATGAATCTTTGACGTAGATCCAAACAAGTCAAGTCAAGTCAAGTCAAATGATTTATATAGCGCGCTACATACCCAGAGGGTCTCAAGGCGCTTGAAGAAGGGTGGGGAATTACTTGTCGAATATCCAGGTTTTAAGTTGCTTTCTGAATGCTAGGTGGTTCTGAGTGAGGCGAAGGTGAGTGGGAAGTGAGTTCCAGGTTTTAGCTGCCAGGTAGGAGAAGGATCTTCCTCCCATGGTGGTTTTGTTGATGCGAGGTACAGTGGCAAGGGCTTGGTTGTAGGATCGTAGCTGGCGGGAGGGGGTGTAGAAGGAAAGTCGTGTGTTGAGGCATTTGGGTCCAAGTTCGTAAAGTGCTTTGTGTGCGTGGGTTAGGAGGCGGAAAGTAATCCTCTTATTAACGGGGAGCCAGTGGAGGTTTTTCAGGTGACCAGAGATGTGGTCTTTACGCAGGATGTCTAGTATGAGTCTGGCTGAAGCGTTCTGGATGCGTTGGAGTTTTTTCTGGAGTTTTGCGGTGGTACCGGCGTATAGGGTGTTTCCCTAGTCCAGGCGGCTCGTGACCAGTGCGTGGGTGACCGTTTTTCTAGTTTCGGTGGGGATCCAGCGAAATGTTTTTTTGAGCATGCGAAGAATGTTGAAGCAAGATGATGAAACGGCGTTGACTTGTCTGTTCATAGAGAGTGAGGAGTCCAGGATGACGCCCAGGTTCCGTGCGTGGTCCGTCGGGATGGGTGCTTTTCCAAGGGCCTCTGGCCACCAAGAGTCATCCCAGGCGGAGGGGGAGGTACCTAAGATAAGGACTTCTGTTTTGTCTGAGTTCAGTTTCAGACGGCTGTGCTTCATCCATTTGGCTACTTCTTTCATTCCTTCATGTAGGTTGGTTTTGGCAGTGTTAGGGTCTTTGGTGAGTGATAGGATCAGTTGAGTGTCATCAGCGTAGGAGATGATGTTGAGGTTGTGTTGGCGTGCGATGGCCGCGAGGGGGCTCATGTATACGTTGAAGAGGGTGGGGCTGAGTGAAGATCCTTGTGGCACGCCGCAGATGACTTCAGTGGGCTCTGACTTAAATGGTGGGAGGCGGACTCTCTGGGTTCTTCCGGTGAGGAACGAGGTGATCCATTCCAGTGCTTTTCCTTGGATTCCGATGTTTCTGAGGCGCTGTAATAGGGTGCTATGACAGACGGTGTCGAAGGCTGCGGATAGGTCGAGGAGGATGAGGGCGACTGTGTCTCCATTGTCCAGTAGAGTTCGAATGTCGTCTGTTGCTGCGATGAGGGCGGTCTCAGTGCTGTGTTTGGCTCGGAAGCCGGACTGTGAGGAGTCGAGGGATTTGTTGGTTTCGAGGAAGGCGGCGAGCTGGTTGTTGGCAGCTTTCTCGATGACTTTAGCCAGGAATGGAAGGAGCGAGATGGGGAGGTAGTTTTTGAGTTCGGTGGGGTCAGCTGTGGGTTTTTTCAGAAGGGCGCTGAGTTCTGCGTGTTTCCAGCTTTCCGGGAAGGTGGCGGAGTTGAGGGAGCAGTTGATGACGTCTCGGAGGTGCGGTGCTATGATGGAGTCTGCTTTGTTGAAGATGTGGTGAGGGCATGGGTCTGTGGGGGATCCTGAGTGGATGGAGTTCATCAGGTGGATGGTGTCCTCAGTGGAGATTGTGCTCCAGTCATTAAGGATGTTCAAGGGGGTGAAGGTCCTGTAGAAGGTTGGGTGGGTTGGTCTCCGGGTTGGTTGTCGAAGCTGTTGTGGATGTCTGCGATTTTGTTGTGGAAGAATGAAGCTAGGGAGTCGCAAAGGGCTTGAGAGGGGGTGATGTCGTTGGAGTTGGCTGAGGGGTTGGTAAATTCTTTGACGATGTTGAATAATTCCTTGCTGTTGTGGGCGTTGTTATCTAGTCGGTCTTTGAATGCGGCTTTCTTGGCAGTCCGGATTAGTGGGTGGTGTATGCGGGTGGCGTTTTTGAAGGCGTCCCTGGTGCTGGTGTTTGGGTCTTTTTTCCAGGCCTTCTCGAGGGAGCGACAGAGTTTCTTAGATTTCTAAAGATCATCGTTGAACCAGGAGGCGTTTTTGCTGCCTAGTTTGATTTGACGTTTTTTCAACGATGCTAGGATATCGGCGCTGTTGGATAGCCATTGGGTGAGGTTAATGGCTGCTTGGTTGGGGTTTGAGGAGTGGGCAGGGGGCTTTTGAAGAAGCGATGAGGAGATCTGGTCGATGGTGAGTTTGTTCCAGTTTCTTCGCAGAGTAGGTTGAGGATGGTTGTGGGTTGTGGTCTTTTTGTAGATAAAGTGAACGCAGCTGTGGTCCGTCCAATGGAGAGCTGTGGTGTGACTGTGTAGTGTAGTTCCTAGTTTCCCACTAGGCCCTGCGCATTGGAATAACATAAACAGTAGTATCGACGTGGAACTGCTTATATTCCAGGCCTCCACTGACTATGCTAAACTTAATTGGGTTGTGTTACCAACTAGCTCAGAGGTCACTGGAAACTTTCTTCTCTGCATAGGAAGTGATCAGCTTCCTTGGCACAGACAAGAAGGGATTCAGTTTTCCAACAACCGTGCAACATGACAACTTTGCTCCTCAGATCAAGAGTCGATCTCTAGGGTCGTGTGAAACAATAGACACAGATTTCACTCAGTCAGTCTAGTGCAGTTTACTTTCACAGTATGTAGAGAATAGAGAGACGGGCGTTTATCAATAAAGGGTTAACATTTATTGAACAGTCTTTCTTCTCGTACAAGAGAAATGTATTGCCACAATTGCAATAACTGTTATTATAAAAAGTACGTACAGTAAGATAAGTATTGCGAAATAGAACTGTAAAAGCATTGATATGGTTTCTTAGCCATACAATGGTTTAAAAGTAATAAAACATATATACAGTCATATATACATTAGGCTAACATACTCAACTGGTGCTTCTAACTAAGCCTACCCCAGTGTGCCTGACCTAAGCCTAACACGTGAGAAGGGGAGTAAGTAAGTAGCTTAAGTTAAGTTGGTTTTGCCAAGGTTTGTTTCAAGAATTCTCGTCTAAGGGTTTAGTCAACACCATACCTCTGAATAGAATGATGGAGGATTGGTATCTCCTTCAGGGGTCTCTCTCGATATCCCAGTCACCCGCGAGGGTAAACCGGAAGCGCCGGGACTGGATTTCTCTGCACGAGAAAGGCAGCGGCTTCTCTCAGCGCGTCGGGAGGAAGGAGGGGTGACAGCGTCCGCGGGCAGCTGGGCTGGATGTCTTCGCAGAGGACGGCTGCACGGCTCCTCAAGCGTACTGAACCATAGTTCGCGCTGTAGCGGCGATAATGGTAATCAGCAGCTTCACCACCACAGGATAGCAGGCTGCAGCGACAGAGTGCTAGTTTTTACCAACACAGGGTCATGCAGGCAGCTGGCATCAGCAACAGTAGCTTGCAGCTCACAGCTCACAGCTTCGCATTGCTTAAGGCAACGTTGGTAATATTTATACCTGACAGGTGCCGGGTTTGACGCAAGTTTGCTGGACATAAGACGTCAATTAAAGATGTCACTAGGAAGTGACAGTTATCAGTTGCTCATTAGAGTTCCATTACTAATCAAAACATAGCAAGCGGGGATTTCCAGGTTTGCTGAGTTTTTATCTTGTTGAAGAACTCGGAGTGTTATCTAGGAATATCAGATAGTGACTGTTGCTCTGTCATTGCACTAATTGGTCGCAAAGGAAGTAGCAGAGAGTCATGCTGGAATGTGGCTCTGTTCGTGTGAGGCCAGAGATGACTTTTCAGAAAATCGCACTTGAACGGTTATGCCAATATAGGGAATAAATGGATTTATAGCCGAATAGGGGCATAAGGTCACAGTATCGATCAGGAACCTAGATAAGCATGCAACAACTGAAGGAGACATGTTTGCTGGAGGTGAAGATAGGGTCGAGTGTGTGACCTGCAATGTGGGTGGGGGTAGTGACAAGTTGTTTGAGTCCGAGGTTGGCGAGATTGTCCAGAAGGGTGGTGGCATTGCTGTCATTGCTCTTTTCCAGGTGAAAGTTGAGGTCTCCCAATAGAATGTTTTCCTCGGAGGGGAGGGCGTGTGGGGTGATAAAGTCAGTGATGTCGTCACTGAATTGTGCACGGGGTCCTGGAGGCCTGTAGAGGAGGGTGCCTCTGAGTGAGGTCTTGGGGTCGGTGTGGATCTGGAAGTGAAGGTGTTCGGCGCTGGCAAGGTTGACGTCTGAGCTGGTTGAGATGCGGATGGAATTCTTATGGACGATGGCGATGCCTCCTCCTGTTTGTTTGGTGCGGTCCTTACGGATGATCTTGTAGCCTTCTGGGATGGCAATGGTGATGTCTAGGGCTGATGAGGCGTTCATCCATGTTTCTGTTAGGAAGGTGACGTCCGGAGAGATGGTGTCTAGTAGATTCCAAAGGTCGATGGCGTGCCTGTGGACCGAGCGGGTGTTGAGCAGGATGCATTGTAGGTGGTTGGTGTCAGATATCTGTTTTGTGTTCGTGGATGAGGAGTTGTTCTTGGTGCCGTCGAACTTGCAGGAGTTGCAAGAGAAGGGACCATGGGTGTGTCCAGGAGCGGCTTGGACGCAGTTGGGGAGACGGCCGGGGTTTAGGGCTAAGAGGGTGGTGGCGTTGTATGTAAGGCGGGTGGGGTGGGTGGTGCGGGGGCCAGGGGGTCTGGCACTGGGCGCGGTCCAGGCGCGGACGGGCGTAGACGGGCTTACCTTTGGCGCACCTTCGGCACGGCCGTAGCGCGTGGACGCTGCGCGTTGGGACATTCGCCTTAAGTGGAGAGTGGAGGGGGGCGGAGGGATGGAGGAGCAGCTGGGGAGGCGGGTGCGGGCGGAGAGGAGGGGCTCGCTCGAAAGCACAACAAACAAAATGGCAGCAGAGGTAAATACGAGCTGGGCGAGCTTGGGGCCAAAAAGTGAATAAAGCAATGGAGAGAAGGCACAGGTAAAACGAACAGCAATATATAAGGTAGAAGCCAAACAAAGCGAGCGCAGTGCTAAATGAAATATGCAAATGTGAGCAGTCAAATGCGGGCGGTTACAATGTGGACAAGCGCTGCGATGCAAGCAAAGAAGAGCAGTGCTAATGAGAAGCGCTACGATACCAGCCGGCAGTTTTCAATCAGGGAATCACTCAGAGGATGAGGATAGCGCTGAGGAAATCGGCAGAGAGCGAGTGAGCGGCCGCCTCTTACAGCGTAAGGGAGGCCACAGCGCTTCAGTCTACGGGGCAATTCTAATCAATCCTTGGGAGGGAGGAGCAGCTGTGGAGGCGGGTGTGGGGCGGAGAGGAGGGGCTCGCTCGAAAGCACAACAAACAAATTGGCAGCAGAGGTAAATACGAGCTGGGCGAGGTTGGGGCCAAAAAGTGAATAAAGCAATGGAGAGAAGGCACAGGTAAAACGAACAGCAATATATAAGGTAGAAGCCAAACAAAGCGAGCGCAGTGCTAAATGAAATATGCAAATGTGAGCAGTCAAATGCGGGCGGTACTTTAAGCCTTTTGGCTTTATTTCCTCTAAACAACTTTACAATTCAATATCTCCGGTTTTACTGAATGGAGTCTTGTTGTTTTAGTCTAATTTTATTTGTTAAATAATCTCTATTTTTCTAACACGGTGTGGAATCATTTTGTGTGGTGTCTTCACTGTTTTACTGTTTGAAGTATTGCACAAATACTTTATACGTTGACTCTAATTTAAGCCTGACTGTTTTGTGCCAAGCTGCCAGGGGTCTGTGCACAGGTTAAATTGGGGTCTGTTTTTGCTTTACCCTGACTAGGATAGTAGTTCCTGCTTGACCAGGTCTCACTCCCCAGTCGACCAACAACTCAATTTCTAGCACATCTGAGAAACAATTTCAGGAATTGCCTAAGGTATAGAGATCATTCTTGTCACTATTTTCTCTGTTTCAGAGGCATCATCAAAAACTGCTTTCTGTTGCTCCTCCTGGGGGCTCTTTCAGTCCAGGTCCATACTCAAGTAATCTGAAACATACTTTTATTTTTATTGAATTTTTAATTATCTAACTATTGTACTGTCTCCCCTAAACACAGAAAGACATAGAGCTGAATCTGGTATTGAATCATTCCACTCTCTGGCAGGTGGAGCACCTTTCCAAGATTCAGGTGCCCATGGCAAGCTTCTAAATGTAAGTAGATTTATGAATTCAATAATCAAAAGACCAAAAATAACACCTTAGAACAAATGAGATGATGCACCCTTTGACCTATAAGGCCACACCTTTTTTCACACTCTGCATATCCCCAAGGTGAAGCGAAAATGGATGGTAGTCACCAAGGATCGACTGGGTCGTATGCAAAGAGCATAGAATACCCTGCAACGCTATCCAAAAATGCTGCCAAAAAACTCAAACACTATACCTTGAGAAAAAACCCGGACATACTGTTCTCTGACCCATATTTTGACAGTGTCAAAGGCATCATGATGAATGATCTTATTTTCTACACAGACAAAACAGCCAAATGGCGCAACGCCCTTTCTAATATGCTGTTCACGAAATCTATAAAAAACATACCATATGGCATAAAGATAACGACCACATTAACCAAAAGAAGCAAGACAGAATTATGCATTACTATGTATAAAACGGGAATAGTGCTGATACAAGCAAGCAATAGAGAACTCGAGAAATTCGAGTTAACCTTTCAAAACTTGAAGGAATACATTGAAAGACCAAACCACCAAAATAACTTGAAACCACCAGACTGCACGCTTGAAAACAACGACTCCAATACTAGAGACATCATTCCAACTGACAACCTTAACAACCAATCTGCTATCACCGAAGACGTAACCGACAACGAGAGGGTAATTACAGAGAATGAGATAGAAAGGATAACACCGACCACTATTCCTGGAAACAAAGTGAAGAACCGGGCCCCAAGGAAAGTATTGCTGACGCCAACGCACAACTCCACTACGCCTGAAGAAGAATGTACCCCAGCCCCAAGCGAGTCCCGCATGGATGCCAACGAAACGAAAAAGACAAATGATTTCGACCTCCTCCAGCCTCCACCGAATGCTAGTCCTGAGTCCCATAGTTCCCTATCCACAAAAAGACCCCTCACATCCCATAACATAAGTTCTAATGGCGACATCTCGAAAAGAGCCAGAAATCACAAACAATCTAAGGTTATTAAGAAAAGATGTGTGGCAGTGAGAACAGATCACTCACGGAGAAGAGCAAACTGCAATACTCATCCTATCAGACCTATCGCACATAAGAAATCATCCCGATCACAGAAAGAAGTCTATGAGCTCCAGAAGCTCGTAGGCAACCTGACACAAAACTCGATAAAAATCTCACAGACAATTGGGAAAATCTGGGAGATGGCATTAAGTACGCACACCAAGGTCTCACACATCCAGAATCTGGTACTCAGACCCAACAGACCTATCAGGACTAAGCCCCTGTCAAAAGAAGAAGCTCTTGCCTTACTCGAATCGTATGAACAACCTGCCTGCAATAGGGAGGAGAAGATCAAAACAGTACCTATTGACTCTAACAGAATGTACAGAAAGAATGACAGGAAAGCAATTCACCAAAACTTACAACATATTCAGCTAACAGCTCCCAAATCCGATAGCGAAAAACTCGTTAAAACACAGAAACCCCTGAATTGCCTACTACTTAATTGTCGCTCGGCGACTAAACACGCATCAGACATAGCTGCCCTCATCATTAATAAGGAAATTGACCTGGCCATCCTCACCGAAACATGGCTCAATGAATCTTCTTCTCCTACCATGGATCTCTTAATACCCCCACAATACAACATCGTCAGATTAGACAGACCAAAGAATGTGGGAGGAGGCATAGCTTGCATTCACCGCTCAGAGATTGAGGTCTGCCAATTCCAATCTGACCCCCTAGAATCCTGCGAATACCTTGGTATTAAGGTGAGAACACCAAATAATCAAAACTGCAACTTGCACGCATTCTACCACCCACCAGGAGAGAACGCAAAGTTCGCCGAGCAACTGATGGAGATCATAACGACCAACTCTAATTCGGAGGTCAATAACATATTCCTGGGCGACTTTAACCTCCACTGGGATGACGGCAATGACAAACTGGTCAACTCGCTCAAAGACTTCCTCAGTGAGCTAAAACTTATACAATCTTGCAACCAACCCACGCACTCACATGGAGCGACCTTAGACTGGATTATTTCAAGAAAGGATGAGGCATCAATCCTCGCTATAGACCCATGTGATTGGTCGGACCATCATACCATAACATTCACGTTACCTACAATGAAAAAGGGCAGGACCGTGCAACCACGCAATCTCAAGAAACTGATTAGAGACACAAAAGAGGCGAATATCGATCTACTGGTCGAAAGGTGTGAGACAGACCTGAAACCACCCAACAATAAGCAGAATGTTAATGAGATGACTGACCACTACCTAACCTCAATTGGCAATATCGTTAATGACACCATGCCCCAAAAACTGAAAAAAGTCGCAGAGAAACCAAAAAACCCTTGGTTCAATGAATCACTGAATGAGGATAGGCGCAAACTGAGAATGGCCGAAAGGAAATGGAGACAGCATCCCTCCTCCCCTGAACTGAAAGCCCTCAGAAAGACAAGGAAAGAATATAACAAAAAGATTATCAACTCCAAAAAAGAATTTATCAGATCTGAATTGGACAGTGCCTTAAATAGACCTCGAAAGCTCTTCGAGATTTTAAAACTACAGTCGAATAAACTGGCCAAAACGGTTCATGAGAAGACAAAAACACCCATAAGCTGCGAGGAATTCTCTGCACACTTCACGGAAAAATCCAAAGTGCTAGAAGTTGAACTCACAAATGCAGCAACTAACATTATGACCCTTCCTCCACCTAAAAATGAGGCCATCGTCTCAGCAGAGGGTCCTCAAACAAAAAATAAGGCGAAATGGGACACATTTGAATTATACGACCAGGGAAAAATCGCCAAAACGCTGGCGGAACTTAAGCCAAACAACCACTACCAAGACCCTCTACCGGGAAAATGTGTAAGAGAAGTCAGCCACACTCTAGTTCCGATATGGACCGATATAATAAATGCCTCACTTACACAAGGGACCCTCCCGGACTGCCTAAAAACAGGGCAGATAATGCCCATCCTCAAAAAACCGACGGATGACGCAACTGACCCGAACAACTACCGACCAGTGACCAACATCCCTCTACTGGCCAAACTCATTGAGAAATGCGTGCAGGGCCAACTAAGTCAACACATCGCTAAATTTTCGCTACTTGACGATTGCCAATCAGGATTCAGAACTGGTCACAGCACTGAAACTGCGATCCTGCATATTGTTGATGACGCCCTACAAGCCCTAGACCGAAATCAAACATGCTTATTGATCCTCCTAGACCTGTCATCAGCCTTTGACACGGTAAAGCATGAATTGCTAATGACCAGACTACAAGACAGGATGGGTCTGTCAGGGAACGTGCTGAAATGGTTCAATTCTTTCCTACAGAACAGGACTCAACGATACCTGGTTAACCAAGCAATCTCAGCCCCGAGCCCCAATGCAAGCGGAGTTCCACAAGGATCAACGCTCTCCCCAGATTTATTCAACTTATATGTTGAACCTCTCACGGAGATCCTTCAAGAATCACAGGTATCCTATCATATGTATGCAGACGACACGCAACTATACATAAAAATAGCCTCCCTTGAGGACATCGACCTAATGAACAGAACACTAAAGAGAGCTTTGCGATGGTTAACAATAAACCATCTGAAACTGAATTCCCAGAAAACAGAATTCTTGCTAATTTCACCGACAAAGAGCCAATCTGAAGTTAAAGAATGGTCCAAACTGGTGACGGCGCTAAATTGTACCCCGACCCTAGTTAATTCAGTCAAATCACTTGGAATTATACTAGACGAAAATCTCGACATGAAAGATCATATTAACGCAATTGCCAAGAGCGCCCGCTTCCATTTGAATTACTTAAGGAAAGTGAAACCCTTTATCTCAGAGTCGGATCTAAAACTGGCTATCCAATCACTAGTCATCTCGAGGATCGAATACGGCTGCACCACATTAGCGGGTCTCCCGAAAACAGCCACAGCACCACTAAAAGCCTGCCTCAACGCAGCGGCTAGACTCATTACGGGAACGAGAAAATTCGATCACATTTCCCCGCACCTGAAAGCACTAAACTGGCTACCTTACGAGGCCAGAATCCAAATGAAGATGGCCTGCATTACACACAAAGCGGTCCACCATAACACGCCTAGATACCTGGCTAAGAAACTTAAGCTTTCAGGGGGTAACAGAATAACCAGAAGCGCTAAAGAACTACTACTACGACCAGCCTTTTTCCACAAGAAAAAGACCTACAACCGAGCATTCTCCGGAGCGGCCCCCAGAATATGGAACTCCCTCCCTCCAAACATCAGGATGATTCAAAATACCATGACATTCAAACGGGAACTGAAGAGCCACTTGATGAGTAAATACCCAACATAGAAAAATTAAGATGACTGAGACGTTCATCTACAAGAATGGAGGTCGCTCCTCGTCATGAAACATGACTGCTGTCGTGTTCAAGCTGAGGCTAGACACCGATAACTATATCTCACAATCAAACATTTAACTGCTACCTCATTGTATTTATCTACCCATTTCATCCTTGCGATGCACTTGAATGCCTTATAACCCTACCCCACCGAGCTAGATGGGATATTTCTGACCTGAGCTTAGCCTGCTCGCCATCTATTGCTAATTGGGCATTTAATAGGGGTATATATATCTAATCACGTCCCTACAATACACTGCCTTCTACCTCATATCTATTTGTTACTATTAATGTTAATATAATGTCTATATGTCATTTCTTTACATGTTAAGCACCTACTGGCAATTGCACAGATAATAGGAACACTCATAGCTAATCACAGCGTTGAGTATAGTACCTGCTACCTCAGATCAATTTGTTATTATCAATGCTATTTGAATGTTGATATGTGTATTTCTTTCCTTGTGAAGCGCTCTGATACCCACGGGTCTTGTCCGCGCTATATAAAACTCTATAAATAAAATAAAATAAATAAAATAAAAATAAATAAAACTACAATGTAAACACCATCCTCAGAGCCATTGTTCCTTTCTCTTCCTACTGTTGCTTTCATAGCCCCTGAGACAAGGTTTAGAAGGCAGCTCCGGGAGCACGAGTGCAAGCCAGGGTAGCAGTTGTAGCCTCTGACCACCCCTAACCAATGTTGATGCGAATTTTACTCCATGTTTCCATAACTAAGCCCAGTACAAAGTACAACGATTTTGTGTCGAGTTTTTCATCACAGAGTTAATGCCAAATCGATTTTGGTATTTACAAAGCAACGCAAATGTTGAATTGTTTTGCATTGAAAACAAATGTAACATGGGGCACCACATTGTGCTGCATTACGTTTATTTGCATTAGGGAGGCATCTCATGGGTGGTGAATGGGCATTCCTGTGCACGCACCATGGATTTTGACACAAACCCATATTTACAAAGAGTTGTTTACATGGGTTTGCGACAAAATGGTATGCCTTACTGAGGCTGGTGTAACAAGCAGAAATATCTTTAGCTCTTCTCCTTATTTCCTCTTTGCATGAGTGCTGTATTCTGAATCACACATACAGAGAGGAAAAAGCCACCAAGGACATTTTTTGTGTAGGAAGTTATACCTTCCTGAAAAAAAACCTATCTTGACCATAATGCAGGCATCCTTGTCTATGGTACAAGAGTGTATGTGTTGGCACTAGGCAGCCGAAGATGCCCCAGTGCAAGGAGGGAGCAGAACTGTGCCATTTCTTTTCAAATATGGTGCAGTTCTGAAGTCTCCTTTTCAAGTAATGAGGCTCAGCAGCTTCACTTGCTGCTCTGTACTGAGAGCAATGTTTGTAAATCATGGGATTGATGTTTAGGCCGACAATGCATGGGGCAACACACAGGTGGGCAAATTTACATGTGCTTATAGCCACAGGAGCGTCACTTATTTTGACGCTCTTGTGGTATAGCGCCATTTTCAATATTTACAAGCTGGCACCAAACCACTTCGCATTACTTAACTCCACCTTGTAAATATGCCCCTTTCAGCTGCAGTCCTCTGTGGGAAAGAAGCACGCAATGGGTAATGCTGTGGGCCTTCAACCGCAATACCCATTACTTTTTTGACGCTGCCCCAGATTTACAAGTATGTGTAAATCTTTGGCAGCGCCAAAAACCAACACCATGCGAGAGAAGGTGTTAGAATTGTGCATGAGGAGGAATGCTTTTATTTCTCCTAGTTGTTCCCTTTTCTATGTGCTCTGCTTTCTGAAAGAGTAAAAAGCCTTTTAAAATTGTTTGTTCAGAAAGGTGCCCCTGCATGCATATAAACAATCATTAAATAATGATGAATAGCTACTTCTATGTGTGCTGCAACAGCACACAAAGAAGTAACAGTCCTTATGGATTGTGTATATGCAGGAAGGAATACCTTCCTGCACATAAACAATCATTCCCTGCAACACAGGCACCCTTGTACTATGGTTCATTGGGATGCGCTGTATTGTAGTGTACACAGCGCATCCCTGCTTTTTGAAAATGTTGGACCGCGGCGCTACCAGATTTGGCGCAGATCTGCGCTCTGACATTTTCTTGTAAATATGCCCCATGCTTTCTTATTACACTTTCAACATTCTGAAATATTGGCATCCGTAAGTTGAATGGATCACCCAAACCCACTTGCCTCCTCAATAGAGTGGCTGTGTACTGATGTAAAGCTTGGGATTACATAGCCTTCATTATTTTATTTTTAGTACCACATTTTTGTAGAATCTGAAAAAACTATGGTATTATCAAACTCTTTCACAATAAACTCCTAGCCGTCTCGGGTTCTGTGAATACAACACAGTATTGGTATTCAATACCAATGTTAGGATGAGATGGCAGTAAAAAGTTCACAATGCGGTTACTGTCAAAATAGTCCCTGAAACAACACAAGTAAAAGACATTAGAGGCAGCAAAGGGGGAAGATTGTATTGGAAGTGCATTTCTCTTAGATATATGTCTTGATATTAGCTGATAGAAGCAATGTGTGTTTCACTGTGCTTCTTCAGCGCAGAATACAGTACCTTAGGGGATATTGCCTTGTTTTGGTCCACGAGTTCAAAACGGATTATTTTCTGAAAGCGCTGCATAGCCTACCTCAGGGGACAGACCCTTCTCTTTGCGGACACTTCTCATTGTGAAATCAAAAAGATTAAAGTGACCGCACATGGATTGCTTGCTTTTTTTTTTAAATGTAAACCACCTGTATCATTGTATCTTTATGCCTACCTACTTACTTAAACATCTGGTCATATTGACAGTGTATGTAAAATCAACATATGGAATCAACGTGATGTTGCATGCAAGTTAGTCTTCCAGGGCACAAACAACATGAAGTTACTTTTTTTATTCCCTAGTATCAATAAGGTGTATGCCCAGAATGTAACCAGTCACTCCTCAAGGATTCATTTGCACATCTCTTTACCAGGGGCAGTGTCAGCGCTCCCAAAAGACGAGGTAAGGTAGCAACCAAAGGGAACCACACAGTGGTCTTGCCAAATAACAGCTGTTGGAAAGTGGAAAATCATTTGGTATGGATAAAATAACTTTACCATGCAATATTATCACAATGTCTCAAAGAGGATCATTGGATTCACAACAATAATCCTTAGCTCAGTTCTGGTAGTGTGGCAAAGAGCAGTCAGGCATTACAGTAGGAACATGAGTTAAGTATTTTACAGTACCATAAGGGTTCATAAGTAATTGACAAGATTCGAGAAAAATCAAAAACCAATTTATGAAAATAGATTATATTTTTATTTAAATTTAGATACCAAAACAAAGTTTTTAGCATATGTATAACTCGAGTTATGGAATAAGCATTAGAAAATAAATGCATTGGGGAATAAAAGAGTTGGCAGATTGATGCATCTGTGAGCGCTCTCTCCTCTGTGCTCTGCTTCACTCACCTCTACTCTCTCATCTTGATTCTTGTGGCTCCGATCTGCCTGATTGGATTTCATGACTTAATGAGCCTTTCCCTCTACCTAGGACTCCTGGATAGTGCGCCACCCCCTGGCACATCCACCTCTCCTGGATTGTTTTTTCAATTACCATGGCACCCTCCATGACGAGTGGGTCTCAAGGAGGGCAAGAGTTTTATTCTACAGCTCCGGACATAGCTCTGTACACTGCGGTCATAACCTGAGCTATGGCAGAAAGGAGTTCCTCCTCCAAAGTCGGTCAACCGATTCTAAAGCTGCTCCAGACCGATTTAGAGATACCAGTTTGCTCCACAAATATTTAGGGGACATATGAACCCTCGATGCAGCTTTCCTGATGGCTGTGTTACTTAATGGATGTGTTTGTAGCTGGGGAATTGAGCATAACTCCACTACTGGCTTCTCCTCTACATTCTCCGATCCCTGGCCACATTGTATTAGCCATTCTGCCAGCTGCCTAGCAACAAGGTAATCCTTCTACTGTGACTGATTCTCTCTCTAACCCCTCCATCTAAACTACTGAAAACATGATACAGCAGGCTGAGCTTTTAATCTGGAGAGAGCCAAGGAGATAGGGAGGCCCTCAGCAGCAGCAGTTGTCCTTCACTCATCTGAAATGCTACACCGACAGTAGCTCCCCATAATAACATTAAGATAGCTTCCTCGGACAGTAGTGTTCAAGCAGTAACTGCATTTTGCAAGACTGACATTCTTGGAGGGGCCAGGGTGGAGTCTCACATTGTATCAATTCATACTGAGGAGCTGCAAGGATAAACATTGGTTAATCCAGACAGCACTCTAGGCATAGCAACCAGAAAGTATCTTGGGCTATAGGTAACGCTAAGGGTAGCTGCTTTGGATAGTGGGGTACTGCTAAGGACAAAATGTCTACAATATCCCAGCAGACTAACGTTAACCCCATCAACCATCCCATGGGTCTTCAGAGAGCCTTACTTGATGGTCAGAACAATGAGGCAGGGGCTCTTGTAGGTATTTTATCTCCACCTCACTGTATGCTCAATCAAGCTTACTCAGATGGGGGTGATTTATGGTCTGGGCCGGTCTCTAATGAATCATATTATGCTAACACCCCCCTCACCATGATGTCAGTGTTTCCAGTGAGAGCAACAGGTATCGGCGGAGATCTCTCCATCTATCCTACTTCTGCTCTTCCGACTTCATACCCAACATCTGAGCTGCAGCTATCTACCATCAGATAACTTTTAGAGGTCCATCGCTCTGGAGCACTGCAGCATTATGCTCAAGGTAGAGCAGACAATAGCAGTTACAGCAGTCTCAGGACAAGGTGATCGGTATGTTTACAGAACTATCCACAGAGGTTGTGGAGCTCCAGCAGTGGGTCCCTGCCCTAAACATGTTGGAACAGCCTCAACAAGAGTAATAAGGAAACATGAGATTTGGTTCAATCTAAAATAGAAGATTTGGAAAACTGCCAACGTTGTAATAACTTGAGGATCTTTGTCATCCATGAAGAAAAGGAAGGGGATGCCCCTCGGCAATTTATTGTGAATTTATTCATTGGATCCTTCCCTGATTTAATGGACTGGGACATGGATTCTCAAATCCAACATGCACATTGTCTACCATTGATCTGTGATCTAACCAATGCTAGCAAACTTCATCCATGTCTAAAACCAATCTTGAAAGCTTGCCCAACAGCATCAGTTGCTACTGACTCGCTGTCTGTGTTTGTTTCATCGGATTTTTGTAAATTACCCATGGATCGGTGGTGGAAGTTACTTCAGATGATCAATCCATTGAAAGAAGTGGGTGCTCCATTGTTTTTCCAAGAGCCAGATTAATTTAAGATTATCAAGGACGGTCATACATAGATATGTTATACTGAGCCAGACATGGCTCGGATTCTCAGTAGCAGGGGCCAAACCCCTCTATTTGATTCAAAATTTCCAATGATCATCTCTTTTCTGTACTGTTTTGTGGGTGGAAGGGTATGGTGGTAGGGCACAGTGGCTGGGATCTCGCAAGTGCTGTCCTTCCAACTGACAGCCTTAGGGGAGGAATGCTTTTTTTCCCCATATATAAAGGAGGGGATGTTAGGGTGGGATTTCCTTTCTAATTTTGATTCTTGTTTAGGGACTTCACCTTGAGTAGGACATTACTGGGTTGTGGGATGAATCAGAGAAAAAAGAGTTAGAATTATCACAAGGTTCTATCTGAGTGAGTAGCCAAGTATATCACTTGGCAGTGTTTTAAATGCAGAGTAAGCACTATCTGTATTGAATGGTTTTTACAGTGCCTAAGGTCAAGGTAATGTGGTGGAATGTTACCTGCCTCAATCGCCTTCTTAAATGGCAATTAGTGAGGGAGGATATAGCATTTTATAAGCCACAGTTGTTGTGTTTAACTGAGACCCACCTTGCTTAAAAGGATCGATCATTGCTGAAGCATCTCGGTTGCAATAGTGTTATAGGCACTATTCAATTTTAAAGCCTTGCTTATAGAACTCTCTATCTGGGCTACTCTGTGTGCTTGGCATTTTGAGCATACTGTTCTCAAAATTGTTTCTGATCCCAAACAGTGGTGGGCAATTGCTCAGCTTGTTATCTCCGGTAAGAAATATGTTGTTTGTACGATATATGACTCAAATACTGATGAACCACAGACCTTTGACTGGCTGTGCTTATTGCTGTTAGACCGAGCTTGCAACCTAATTCTAGTGGGTAATTGTAATTGTATAATGAATTATAGAATAGATACCACTAACCATTCAGATCACCATTGTATGGTTAAAACAGGGGCATCTATCCTAGAAATTACCTGTCTGCATGGTTTAACTGATGTATGGAGGGCTCTTAATCCTTTAAGGCCAGGATATACTTTCTTTTCTTCACCCAATAAGCACTACTCCAGAATCGACATGATCTTTATCAGGCTGCTGATAATTCAATCTGAGGATGTGGAGGGCTTCCCTAAGATCACCTCAGATCATAATGCAGTTCTACTTATGTTTCTTATATTTAGTAATGGCAGGGGTGGCACCAGTTCATGTTTCCAGGCTATATCCTTTCTAAACTTGTATAGAACTCATCTATCTGAGCTATGCAGAGAGTTCTTAATTTTGAATTTTGGCTCAGTTCTTCCACATATTGTATGGGACACTATGAAGTCCTTTATACTAGGGGTTACCTTACAGTTTATCCTCAGCAATAATTAGTTGGTGCAAGAGGTGGTAATCAAGCCTCACCAACACATATGAGAGCTAGAACATGGGCATGCCCATACAGTTTTAATCAGAAGCCTGTTGGAGTCAGCTATCTATTTTGAGTTAGTGGAAAGTCGGTGTATGCTAGACTGAGGATTTAGGGAGGGGGTTGCTGCTAACTATCATTAAAACAAAATGATTCAATATGAATATGGGGATAATGTTGACTGAATGTTAGCCCATCAGATTTCAGAGAGAAAAAATATTAATGTAATACAAAGTTTCAAAGATAATCATGGGATTATTCACGCTGGTTCTCTAGGCACTGCTGAACAGTTTTGTGCTTTTTATAAGGGTATCCACAGCCAGCCACAGGCAATTAGCCAATTAGGGTTCTCAGCATATCTCCAGGGACAGCGTTTAACTAGCCTCGATGACTACCATGCCTCTGCTCTAGAGGGAGGTATTTCTGTGTCAGAAGTAGATTCTGCAATTAGAGACCTGCCATCTGGGAAGACAGCAGGGGAAGATACCATCCCGCTGGAATTTCATAAGATATTAAGCAAAATTCTCCTTTATGAGTCTGGTGAACTATATTGAAAGAGGCGAAGAGATCCTTGCCTCATGGATCCTTACTATTGTTGTTGGCTTTCTAAAGAAGGAAACGACATGGGAGGACAGATGCTCATACTGGTCTATCTCCTTGATTCAGATGCTAAGATCTATGCTAAATTGTTAGCTTGCCGACTGGCTCCTTTTGTCCAGTATTTGGTTTCACTACAACGGCATAGTTTTGTGCTAAGTAGGGATACTACCAATCAATTAAACTCAGCAATCGCCATATTCGACATGGCAGAGCTATTGGATAAAAAGGTTGCCATGATTCTGTTGGACGCAGAGGAGGCCTTTGACCGGGACACATGGGACTTCTTGTGGGCAATGGTGAGAGCTCTGGTTACTGGTAGAAGATGTATTAATTGTGTACAGTGTCTTTATAGAAAACCTATGGCTAAACTAGTCTATGGTGGAAATAGATTTCTACCTTATTTTTTTTGGTAATTTTCTTTTGAGACAGGCAGTTTTTGAAAAAGCCCGACCAGACGCCAAAAAATCAGCTGAAGGTCTGACTTTTTTTGTAAGGCCGGACTTTAGTCACACTACTGTGAGGCGACGATGGCGGCTGCGGCAGATGATTCCAGCTTTTCAGAAACTGGGGTGTGAGGTTTATCTGATGAATCATGTTCGCTTGAAAGTAATCTGTAACGGTCATACGAGGGTTTTTACGTCTGAGATTCAAGCGGGGGATTATCTGAAAGAGGTGTCTGGTTAATAGGCTAGGGGGTCTCTCTGCACACCCGGATATACTATCTTTGTGTGGACTGGAATTTTCTGAAGTAATCAATCTGTTTTTTTTTCTTCTTTATGCCTTCATTAGTAGTTGGACTTTATTGGTACCCCTTTGATAAAATCTATGTACTTCGCTTCGATCAAAACTTTTTACTATATTGTGGGTGACCTGGGGGTGAGGGATTTTCCTTTTTTGTATAAGGCTTGATGTGGGTTAGTTAGGGCACAATTGTGTTTTTTTTCTATTTTTTGTTTCCTTGGGACAGGGAGCAACCGGGGCGCACTACGTGGGAGGCATCAGAAGGGTCTGGTGACCTTTTTTGCCGAAGTGTTGGGGGGCTGGAATGGGGGTAGGCGGATCCTGTTCGAGGGAGGTAAGACAATTGGTATGGTTAAAGGAGCTATCAGAATCTATATGTTTCTTTCGGGGGCTGTTTGCTTGAATTATTGCTGGTACCTAACAGATAACCGATGGGGGGTATTCTGATTACCATCTGTGGTTTGAATGATCCGGCTAAGCGGGGTAGGGTCAACAAGGATATCCGAATCCTCCGGGCCGATATAATCTGACTCCAGGAGACCCATATTCAAGTTAGTCAAACTCAATTTTTGAAACTAGATGGGTATCAGCTGGTGGCTTCTAATAAACAGGAAACCAAGACAAGGGGGGTTGCCATATTTGCTCGAAGAGGGATGGCCAAATTTCTATAATCAATATCAGTTAGGAATGGGAGATGGGCCATAGCTCAATGTGTTATAGATAATAATGTGTTTACTCTTTCTTCCATTTATGGCCTGGTATTAGATACAACTGAGGTTTATGATTGGCTGAATACTGAGCTGGTGGGGTGGCCACTTCTATTGATTGTTTGTGGCGATTTTAACATCAATCTGGGGTGGGATATTCAGAACGTACCTATAGCTGGCTATAAGGGTCGTAAACCCAAGGTTTTTAGCTCTCTATTTCATATGAGGGAGTTTCACGGATTGGTAGTCTAGAGGAGTCTGGATGCTCAATTTTTCAACTTTTGTGTGGGGTCGAGGCCAGGGGCCTGTTGTTACGGCATATTGGTTATGCTTATTTCAAGAGGGTCAAGTTTAAGGTTTTACTCAGTGTATATAAAGTGTGCACCTCAATCAGGAAAAAGATGGGAATTCCCCGGGTGCATCGGTATTCCCCTCTTGGTAGTAATACCCTCCTTAGTTCTGACGTCTTTAATTATGGCTATTTTCGAAGGTGGCAGGAGAAAGGGATTTTTTGCCCTGGAACACGCCAAGCAAGAACTAAAGGAGATAGAAGAACTCGAAACCAGGAAGTGTTGGGGGCCATATTGTGCCTCGGTAGAACCGAGTCACAAGAAAACAGTAAAACAAAGTTGTGAAGTAAGGGACGGGGGCAGCCTAGAAACATTCTGACCCTCTAGATTTGCTCAGGGGGTCGTACATGGACGTTTAGGTTTTATTTATTTATTTATTTATTTATTTGTTTATTTATTCTTGGGCTCAAAATTCCACAGACCTGATCATTCTCGCCTCGGTGCCTATTCCAATCATTGAGTCCCACTCTGCAACTCTGGGCAATAGCTTGCTTAATCTCCACAATGGCCCCCACAATGCTAAGGATGCCTTGCCTCCACCTTGGGGGTGCCCAGGAGTGGACGCCTTACAGGGAAAGCCAGGATGGGTTCCACAGCGGTATTCGTACAAGCGCCTTGAGACCCCTTCGGGTGAGTAGTGCGCTATACAAGTATCAATTTACATTTACATTTACATTTTTAAAGAAAAATCGTGGCGTACGCGTACGGAAATCTGTGGAATTACGAGCACGAGCTGCATGCTGATTGGCTGTCAACTGTCTGTCAGCGCTCTAAACCAAGAAGTGTTGGCAGCATCGTTTATTTTGAAGTATGCGGGGGGTCACGGGTCTCCTACATTCTTCGGAGACCACCACCTTCCTGGGGCAGTAATATTTAAAATAGGCAGGTCTGTGATGGCACGGATTTCCCAGCTCCCGGGAACGTCCACTTCTCTGGACTTTTAAATGTTGGGAGGGGGTCGCACAGCCTCCCTACTGGAACCCTTGATGGCCCTGGGGACCATCATTTCCCATGGTCGGCTATTGCAGTGTCTCGGGATGCCTATCCCCGGGACACTGCTGTTTGCTATGGTAGGGCGGGAGCACCGTGGCTCCCACTTTAGCACATTAAACCGGTTTCCTATTTGAAAGAGAGAGCAAGTTAATCGGCAGATTGCTTTTCATTAGAGAGAGTAGCATCTAAGGTGTTCTCTCTGAGAAAGCAATGCGGGCTCTCGAAGGATGCGGGGAGCCGGCTGGGACCGTGGTGGCATTGGCGTTCTCTCAACGGTCCCCAATGTTATTTTTTGAGTCCGGGGGATGGGGTCCCTTTGCAGCTCCTTAAACATTTGTTGATATAACTTTTCCAAGATATTTTTTTGTGTTGAGAAGCAGAGTATTACTCCAGTGACTTTGTCATCCATGTATCTTTTTTACTTTTTGTTTATTTGAAGTCCGCTTTATTTACAGTATGTTTCTACCTTTCTTCACAATGAGTTCCACAGTGTAGTGTCCGTGGCAGTGTTCTTAGCCTTTTTGTTCTTTTGAATGGACTTACCAGTTTGTGTTCAAGATTCGGTGATCTATGTGTGTTGCTTTCCTTTGTGTATCTTTTATGCAGCCTTTTTTTGTGTATGTTGTTTTGTATCGAACTTTATTTATTCAGTGCTTCATCCAGTGTTCTAAATATAGGAGTACATCTGTAAACATGTAGTTTACTCCTTTCCTATGCCTCTCTCAACCCTAATTAAGAACGTAATGGGGTGAGTCAAACTAAGGCAGTGCTGTTGTCATTGTTCTAAGTTTGCAAAACAGTAGGTAGTATAAATATATAAATAAAGCACTTGACACAATGCAGAGTGACACTGTATTTATTGTATTTAATTTTAGAATATTTTGAAAATAATATACACTCATGTACAAAATATTGGTTTAATTGTAAGATATTTCATATAAATCATCACATATGCTGATAGTACAGTGAAGATAAAATTAAGTGTTTATGTTTTGTACCAGGACCTACAACATAAGAAATTCAGTATGGAAATTCAACAAAATTTGAAAGACGGTTTTGACATTAGTAACAGTGTCATAGAAGAGCTAAACATAATTTTTATATAAAGGGAGAATGAAGAGGAAGATATAAATGCTGTAGATATCAGGTGTGATTTTCTAAACTAAACTTTAGATGCTGATTTTGTGGAAGCATTAGATGAGATGAGGTATGAGCATATGAATTTGTGTAGTTAAGAAATTGAAGTAAATCATCCTAATCATAGTCAGCAGAGCTTAGCGTAAGGAACTATGTAGGAGTTTCTAAGTTCCTTAGCATACATTTTAGTTGTTCATGACAACGGTACCACTACTCATTACTACAACACTGACATGCCATGAGATTAATGAGGTGAGATTCCAAAATATTATCTTTCTGCTGTACTTTATGCATAAATTTGTTTGCTGAAACATTTTGCAGATGTACACGTGTTTTCAATACATTGTTTTGTGCATAAGAAGTCCAGACAAATCACTCTCAAACAAAAGATGGAACAAATATGGAATACATTGTTGAAATCGTGGATTTTCTGCATATAACATTGATGTCTGGTATTCAGATGCAGGAATCTGCACAGGTCGGTCATCATATCGTCCTCTTTTTCGTGTGGGAAGGAACTGAGGGAAAGAACGATCTTCAAAGCTTTTTTCGCATACAGTAGTGGGACTTCCCTTTTCTTCTTTCATTTGGAATAACTCTATAGTACTCCCCATCACTTCTTTAGAATGAAGTGGATGAAAACTGTAATGTTCGTAGATTTCTTCAGTTATGGAAACATCCAGTTTTTCAATTTGTCCTGGTGGGAAGTCAGTATTTTATTCTTTTCCCAGATACACATTTTTGTAATATCATGTTTTTTTATAGGAGATAGAACAGAACGTTGCCTTTTTCACTTTTCTAATATCTGCTAATTTTTGCCATATTTTCTTACTCTTAGTTGGAACGCCATTGACAAGAATAACTAAATGTTCACACTGTACTTTTCTACACCAATTGTCTGTGTTTTAAGTAAATCAAGATTGTATTGAATTTTTTTGTAGTGCTAGCGCTCTTGGTGTCTAGTTGTGAACTCTACTGAGCGCAGAATTGATTGAAGGCAGTTCTCAGCACACAAAAGTTATTTGAAGTTGTGAACCCTGCTGTCTGTAATGTAGATCGAAGGTACTAATCGATAGAAACATTGATGAATGGTAATTTGTACAGTTAACAGAATCTTAGGACAGAGTAGAATTGTATCTGCGTTAAGGAAAACAATGTTAAATGTAATGCTGTTCTTAATGTTGAAGGAAAGCTACATTGAATGTCTGAATGCAGCTGTCCGCAGTGTAGATTGAAGGCAGTTGTTTACACAAAGATCGATGAATGCTATTTTGTACAGTTAACAGAATGTGAGGACACAGTATAATTGTCTCTGCCTTAAGGAAAGGAAGGCCGAATGCAATGTTGTCCTTTATGTAGAAGGAAAGCTGATTTGAAGTTGTGAACCCAGCTGTCTGGAGTGTAGATTGAAGGTAGTTGTGGACAGAAAGATCTGTCAATGCAAGTTGTACAAGTTAAGAGTATCTGTGGACGCAGTATATTTGTGTCTGTCTTAAGGAAAGTAAAGCTCAATACAATGGTGTCCTTAATGTAGAAGGAAAGCTGAATTCAAGTTGTGAACCCAGCTGTCTGCAGTGTAGATTGAAAGCAGTTGTTGACACAAAGATAGATGAAAGCTATTTTGTCACTGTTTGCATAACCTGAGGACACAGTATAATTGTCTCTGCCTTAAGGAAAGCAAGACTGGATACAATGCTGTCCTTAATTTAGAAGGAAAACTGAATTGAAGTTGTGAAACCAGCTGTCCACAGTGTAGATTGAAGGTAGTTGTTGACAGAAAGAACTGTCAAGGCAAGTTCTGAAAGTTAACAGTATCTGTGGACGCAGTATAATTGTGTCTGTCTTAAGGAAAGTAAAGCTCAATACAATGGTGTCCTTAATGTAGAAGGAAAGCTGAATTCAAGTTGTGAACCCAGCTGTCTGCAGTGTAGATTGAAAGCAGTTGTTGACACAAAGATCGATGAAAGCTATTTTGTCACTATGTACATAACCTGAGGACACAGTATAATTGCCTTTGCCTTAAGGAAAGCAAGGCTGAATACAATGCTGTCCTTAATGTAGAAGGATAGCTGAATTGAAGTTGTGAAACCAGCTGTCCATAGTGTAGATTGAAGGTAGTTGTTGACAGAAAGATCTGTCAATGCAAGTTGTACAAGTTAAGAGTATCTGTGGACGCAGTATAATTGTGTCTGTCTTAAGGAAGGTAAAGCTCAATACAATGGTGTCCTTAATGTAGAAGGAAAGCTAAATTCAAGTTGTGAACCCAGCTGTCTGCAGTGTAGATTGAAGGCAGTTGTTGACACAAAGATAGATGAAAGCTATTTTGTCACTGTTTGCATAACCTGAGGACACAGTACAATTGTCTCTGCCTTACGGAAAGCAAGACTGTATACAATGCTGTCCTTAATGTAGAAGGAAAACTGAATTGAAGTTGTGAAACCAGCTGTCCACAATGTAGATTGAAGGTAGTTGTTGACAGAAAGAACTGTCAAGGCAAGTTCTGAAAGTTAACAGTATCTGTGGATGCAGTATAATTGTGTCTGTCTTAAGGAAAGTAAAGCTCAATACAATGGTGTCCTTAATGTAGAAGGAAAGCTAAATTCAAGTTGTGAACCCAGCTGTCTGCAGTGTAGATTGAAGGCAGTTGTTGACACAAAGATAGATGAAAGCTATTTTGTCACTGTTTGCATAACCTGAGGACACAGTATAATTGTCTTTGCGTTAAGGAAAGCAAGGCTGAATACAATGCTGTCCTTAATGTAGAAGGATAGCTGAATTGAAGTTGTGAAACCAGCTGTCCGCAGTGTAGATTGAAGGTAGTTGTTGACAGAAAGATCTGTCAATGCAAGTTGTACAAGTTTACAGTATCTGTGGACGCAGTATAAATGTGTCTGTCTTAAGGAAAGTAAAGCTCAATACAATGGTGTCCTTAATGTAGAAGGAAAGCAGAATTCAAGTTGTGAACCCAGCTGTCTGCAGTGTAGATTGGAGGCAGTTGTTGACACAAAGATCAATGAAAGCTATTTTGTCACTGTTTGCATAACCTGAGGACACAGTATAATTGTCTCTGCCTTAAGGAAAGCAAGGCTGAATACAATGCTGTTCTTAATGTAGAAGGAAAGCTGAATTGAAGTTGTGAAACCAGCTGTCCGCAGTGTAGATTGAAGGTAGTTGTTGACAGAAAGATCTGTCAAGGCAATTTCTGAAAGTTAACAGTATCTGTGGACGCAGTATAATTGTGTTTGTCTTAAGGAAAGTAAAGCTGAATACAATGGTGTCTTTAATGTAGAAGGAAAGCTGAATTGAAGTTGTGAAACTGGCTGTCCATAGTTTAGATTGAAGGCAGTTGTTGAGACAAAGATCGAAGAATGCTATTTAGTCACAGATAACAGAATCTAAGGACACAGCATAGTTGTCTCTGCCTTAAGGAAAGCAAGCAAGAATACAATGCTGTTCTCAATGTAAAAGGAAAGCTGAATTGAAGTTGTGAACCCAGCTGTCCGCAGTGTAGATTGAAGGTAATTGTTAACTGAATTATCGGTCAATGCAAGTTGTGAAAGTTAATGGTATCTGTGGATGCAGTAAAATTGTGCCTGTCTTAAGGAAAGTAAAGCTCAATACAATAGTGTCTTTAATGTAGAAGGAAAGCTGAATTGAAGTTGTGAACTGAGCTGTCCGTAGTGTAGCTTGAAAGCTCTTGTGAGCAGTTATAGATGAATACTATTTGTGACATTCTTTTACAAAATTGGAAGACATAAAATCCATTAATCATTACCTTAAATAAAGCGAGGCTGAATTCAACGTTTTCTGTAGCAGTGGAGCTCTTGGTATGAAGTTTTAATTTTTACTGACCGCAGAATATATTGAAGGTTGTTGTAAGGACATATATTGAAGATAATTTTAGTTCTAAAGCTGATTTGAAGTTGTGAACCCTTCTGTCCGCAGTGTAGATTGAAGGCAGTTGTTGACACAAAGGTCGATGAATGCCATTTCATAACAGATAATAGAATCTCAGGATACAGTATAATTTTCTCTGCCTTAAGGAAAGGAAGCAAGAATACAATGCTGTCCTCAATGTAGAAGGAAAGCTGAAGTGAAGTTGTGAACCCTGATGTCTGCAATGCATATTGAAGGTGCTACTCGACACAAACATTGATGAAAGTTTTTTTGTACAGGTAACTGAATCTGAGGACATAGTACAATTGTCTGTGCCTTAAATAAATTGGGACTAATATGTCATACTCTGTTTTAAGACTTTGCAGCATTCTTAAATGCACAAAGGCAAGCATTAAGTTTGATACCATGCTTATGTCATCAATAATGAGAAGTTTCATTTTCTTCAAGAGTCTTCACAACAAGCTTCTCCAGATATCTTGTGGTACTGTAATTTGTTGTTATGCTCCATAGGTAGTATTGTAGTGTAGTTCCTATATTCCCAATAGGCTCTGCACATTGGAATACTATATTCAGCAGTGTAGATGTAGGACTGAGGTCGACTAGGTCTCTACTGACTATATTAGACTTAAGGTTTGCCAGCTAGCTCAGAGGTCACTAGAAACTTTCTTGAATATACGAGGAGGAGTTTAACTTCCCTGGATAGACAAGAAGGGATTATCTTCTGACAACCATATAACATGACAACTTTGCTCCCTCAGAATAAGAGTGTATCTCTAGAGTCGTGTGAAATCAATAGACAGCTATTTCACTCAGTCAATTCTGCGTACTTAGTTTCACCAGAGTGCAGAGAAAAGAGAGACAGGCGTTTTCAATAAAAGGTGTAATTTATTGAGCAGTCTTCTTTCTCATGCAAGAGAAATGAATTGCCATAATTGCAATACTTAATGTAAAGTAAAGTGCGTACAGTAAAAGGAGTATTATGAAATAATACTGTAAAAGTATTGATATGGTTTCTTAGCCATAAAATACTTTAAAATGGATAAAATATATACATACATATATACATTGACTAATCGTACTCAACTGGTGCTTCTAACTACGCCTACCCCGGTAAACCTGACCTAAGCCTAATACGTGGGAAGGAGTAAGTAAGTAGCAGTTTAAGTTAAGTTGGTTTTGCCAAGTATCTGGCTCAAGAATTCTCTTTAAGGGTTTAGTCAGCTCCGTACCTGGGTAATAGAATGCAGGAGGTCTGGTATCTGTTTTTCAGGACTCGATATCCCAGCAGCCAGCGAAGGCAGCTGAGAACTCCGGAGCTGGATTTCTCGGCAGGAGAAAAGACAGCGTCTCTCTCAGTGCGTCTAAAGGGAGTGGCAGCGTCCGTGGGTTCTCGCATCAGCTGGGCTCTCGGGCAAGTAGATAGCTGCTCGGCTCCAAAACCACCACCGTGTGTTTGCTTAAGGCAACGTTGGTAAATTTATACCTGAAAGGTGCCGAGTTTGACGTAAGGTTTGGAAATAAGACGTCAATAAAGATGTCACTAAGAACTGACTGTTCCTTTAGTGTTCGCAGGAGGTCAATGACAAATCAAAACAAAAGTAAATGGGGATTTCCCAGGTTGCTGGAGGTTTGGTGTGTCGAAAGAACTCGTTGTGCTTTCTAGAATCCAAGGCAGTAGCTTTGCCGTGCTTTGGACTGCAAGGGCTATTTACTAAATATGGATCTGATTCTTATGCCATTATAGGGATTGATTATAGCCGTACAAGGTCATAAAATAGCAATATTGATTTAGGTTCCTAGATAAAAACACAACAGTATAAGTAAATTATGTAATGTAGCATTGGTAATGTTAACATTCAGTTATATTTTTTACATAAGGAAGTTGTTACAAATATGCAATAAGGAAATGATGCTGAATATGGAACTATTCTACAAGAAATAAGAATTGGAGAAATGACTGAACATGTCAAAGAAGTTTTACCTAGAGGATTAGTTTGAAATTTGTTTCTAAAAGAAAATATTGTTGCTAAGCTTTTAGGTACTTTTAAAATAATTGACAATCCCAATGAAGAAAGTGTGAAAATATCCTACTTTGTTTGGCCAGGGTAATAGCTACAATAAAAAGATTCGATAAAAGTCCTTGACTTTGAATCAGAAAATGAAATTGAACAATAATTGATAACCCCTAGCCAAGAAAGGCAGTTAGTGTGTAAATTTTCCCCGCCTTCGGCCTGAGTCGTAGGTACAACAAAAAGCCTCAATAAAGGGCCATGAGTTTGTATCAGAATATGAAATTCACGAATAATTGATAACCCCAGCCAAGAAAGGCAGCAAGTCAGCAAGTTTTTTCTGCCTTCGGCTGGGGTACTTGTTACAAGAAAAAGGCTCGATAAAGGGCTTGTAGTTTGAATACGAATATGAATATGAAATAAAATAGTTGATAACCATAGTCAAGAAAGGCAGCAAGTAGGTGTGTGTACGTGTAGATAATGTGTTGATTGAGTGGAACATGAATAATGTAAAAACTAAGAAAGGCTTTAAGTGTGCAAATTAGCCACTGCTATTCACGGGTAGTAGTTTGCAAGAAGGTGCAGTAAAGGGCCTGCACTTTGAACTAGAATAACAAAGAGAAGATTTGATAACCATAGACTATACTGGCTCTTTTTTAATATTGGTAGACTTTTGTTAAGCTTTTTTTCATACGTGAACGGCAGGAAGTGTGCAAATTACCCACTGCCATTCAGGAGTAATAGTTACCAAGAAGGCTCAATAAAGGGCCTGCACTTTGAATTTTTAATATAAGAAGGATAATTGATAACCCCAGCCAAGAAAGGCAGCAAGAGTTCAAATTTCCTACTGCCTTCGGCCGGGGTACTTTATAGAATAAAAAAGGGCTAGATAAAAGGACTGCAGTTTCAATAGAAATATGAAATTGAACAATAGTTCATAGCCCCTGCGAAGAAATGCAGTAAGTGCACAAATTTCCCACTTCCTTCTGGCAGTGCATTATCTTCATGAAAAAGGCTCGATAAAGGGCCCGCACTTTGAATACAGATATTTAATAGAAGAATAGTTGATAACCATAGCCAAGAAAGGCAGCAAGTAGGTGTGTGTATGTGTAGATGATTTGTTGATTGAGTGGTAGATGAATAATGTAAAAAAATATGAAAGGCTGAAAGTGTCCAAATTACCCACTGCCATTCACGGGTAGTAGTTAGCAAGAAGGCTCAATAAAGGGCCTGTACTTTGAATTTCAATAAGAAACAGAAGATTTGATAACCATAGACTATACTGGCTCTTTTTTAATATTGTTAGACTTTTAAGCTTTTGTTTATACATGAATGGCAGGAAGTGCGCAAATTACCCACTGCCATTCACGAGTAATAGTTAACAAGAAGGCTCAATAAAGGGCCTGCTCTTTGAATTTGTATTACAAGAAGGATAATTTATAACCCCAGCTAAGAAAGGCAGCAAGAGTTCAAATTTCCTACTGCCTTCGGCCGGGGTAGTTGATAGAATAAAAAGGGCTTGATAAAGGGACTGCAGTTTGAAAAGGAATTTTAAATGGAACAATAGTTCATAACCCCTGCGAAGAAATGCAGCAAGTGTACAAATTTCCCACTCCCTTCTGCCAGTGCAGTATCTATATGAAAAAGGCTTGATAAAGGGCCTTGACTTTGAATCAGAATATGAAATTGAAAAATAATTGATAATCCCAGTCAAGAAAGGCAGTAAGGGCCATATACATGAACACATTTTCCCATAGACACAGAATGGGCAAAACCCTTTGATGCATCTGGCCCTAAGTGTCTAAATTTGCCACTGCCTTGGACTGGGGTAGTAGCTACAACAAAAAGGCTGAATAAAGGGCCACGAGTTTGAATCAAAATATGAAATTGAAAAATAATTGATAACTGCAGCCAAAAAAGGTAGCAAGTTGGTGTGTGTTATGTCTAGATGATGTGTTGATTGAGTATAAAATAAAAAAGGTGAAAAAATAGAAAGGCTGCAGACGCGCAAACTATCCACTGCGTTGTCAGGGAAGTGGATCTTTGAATTTCCAAGTCATTATATGGATAGGGCATCGAATTTTGCAGTGGGAGGGGAGCATAGGAAATGGCTATGACATCGAAAGAAGCAATGTAAGTGCATTAAGTTACCATTGTGAGGGGTAGGGCTGAAAAATTACAACACCGGGCCCATTTCAGGAACTCTACTTTGAATTAGAATAATACTTGGCAAAGGCTACAAGAAAGGTAGGAGATATGTGTGTTTTAGGTAGTGGTGCAGAATAAGGTGAAAAGGAAGAAAGGTAGCAGATGTAGGAACAACCCCCTGTAAAGGAAATGGGTGTTTGGTTTTCCAGTCCATTACAGACTGTGAGTTGGATTCCGCAGTGGGAGCCTGAGAAAACGGGTATCTCATCTAAAGAGTTATGCAAGTGCACAAAGTACACACACTGTGCAGTAGAAAGGACGCAAGTGTGCAAATTACCCACTGCCATTGTCGAGTAATAGTTACCAAGAAGGCTGAATAAAGGGCCTGCACTTTGAATTTGTATAAGAAGAAGGATAATTGATAACCGCAGCCAAGAAAGGCAGAAAGTAGGTGTGTGTACGTGTAGATGATGTGTTGATTGAGTGTTAGATGCATAATGTGAAAAATAAGAAAGGCTGCAAGTGTGCAAATTACCTAGTGCCATTCACGGGTAGTAGTTAACAAGAAGGCTCAATAAAAGGTCTGTACTTTGAATTACAATAACAAACAGAAGATTTGATAACCATAGACTATAATGGCTGTTTTTTAATATTGTTAGACTTTTAAGCTTTTGTTTATACATGGCCGGCAGGAAGTAGAGCAAATTACCCACTGCCATTCACGAGTAATAGTTACCAAGAAGGCTCAATAAAGGGCCTGCACTTTGAATTTGTATTACAAGAAGGACAATTGGCAACCCCTGCCAAGAACGGCAGCAAGTGTGCAAATTTCCCACTGCTTTCTGCCGGGGTAGTAGGTAGAACAAAAAGACTCGATAAAGGGTCATAAGTTTGAATCAGAATATACAATTCAAGAGTAATTGATAACCCCAGGCACGAAAGGCAGCAAGTATGCACATTTTCAACTGCCTTCGGACTGGGTAGTTTGTAGTACCAAAAAGGTTGATAAATATCTAATAACTAATGTTGAGGACAAATATGGACAATGTCAGGTAAGTACCGAAAAAATGTTTCAAAAACTAATTTCCTTACCCGCACTCCATCGCCAAATGTGATGCAGCACGGGTAACGAAATTCGTTTTATTTATTTTTTTCTGTACTTACCTGACATCGTCCATATCCCGCATTTTACAACCCCCCACCCTGCCCCTCTGCCTGACGTCACTGCCCGGCGTAACGGCTTGCACAAGCCATGGCTGCTGACGTCACCGCCCGGTGTAAAGTCCTGCACGAGCCGTGGCTGCCAAATACATTTGTTTATACTTACAGGTATTCGAAAACAAATACAGGCTTGGGAGTGTCACGTGACGCAGTAATAAATATTAAAACTAATGGGAGAATTAGGAGGGAGCAAATACGATGAACCAGAAAGCATATATTGCAGAAAAAATAAAGCAAAGCAGAGCTGGGAGGGCCGCGTGATGGATAGAAAGAAACATTTGCGCAATAACTCACTGTCCACAACTTCTTGGTTAGCAAGAAAGGCCACTTTATTAAGACAGGTGCAAATTAACTTCTAATCAAACATCTTGCAATTCAATATTTAATAAACCAAAAATTCCTTCAACTTATCTTAGCATCCTTATGAAATATGAAACCTCCACCAAGTTACCCCAAACAAACTCAGGAGCATCTGACTCTTGTTGCTACCCCCCTCTTTTCCTTTAACTTCCCTTTGAGGAAGGACCAACCCGGTCTAGGCTGCCCATCCCCCAGAAAAAGCGCCTACCAACTAAAATTGCACCTAGCCCTGTCTTAGCGTGGCAACAAGGAATAAACAGCTTCGGCAGTACCCAAAGTACAACAAAACAACAAAAAAATAGGACCTGAAAGAGCAAGAGGGTGGGTGGGGCAAAAACAACCTTCGCCACCCGCCTCCCCGGCACAGTTACTTTTCCCGCCCTTTCTACCCCTATTTATTCCTTTTCCCTTCCCCTCCTACTAGCTAATCACCGCCGCTTGCACCTGTGGCCAGTTCCCTTGCGCGAACCAACCCAGGCGGGAGAGCTGCTTGTGCAATGCTCCCCCTGTGTCTTCCCTTATTCTATGTACATAGAAAATCATTGAGGATTAGGAGGGGCAAGTGATGCAGAAAAGAATACCATCATGAACATACAATAAAAAGAACACATTGTAAAGCATGTGACACACTTCAAAAATAGGATACAGAAATTCATGTAAGCTCAATTTTTAAAAAAAGGCGTAGGAGTGCTCTGTTAGACAGAAGGAAATATTAGGGTTTCAACAAAGGAAGATCAATAAGAATAGAGGCCTGGGACCAGGGCCGGACTGGGAACCAAAACCGGCCCTGGCAAAGTCCTGGGCCGCCCCCGGGAGGAGGGGAGTTGGGGGTGCGACCCAGCTCTTTGAGGGGGCCAGTTTTCGGCCGATTTTGTTACAGGGCCAATTTTGCAGCTATGCTGCAAAAACGGCCCTGTAACAGAATCGGCCCCCAGGGGCCCAAAACTGGCCCCACTCTTGCGCCGTATCGGGGGATTGCCAGGTGCCCGCAATGGCCAGTCTGGGCCTGCCTCGGTAGGCTTCGTGATGCAGAAAATAAAATATCATGATGGACGCACAATTTATAACAATAGCGGCCTAAGCACGTGGCCTGGTACAGAAATACGACACAGAAATTATAAACAACTTATACAAGATATAGCCCACCGACCCCCTTCCATAACGTTGCTATACAGCCAATCAGCCCATATCCCTGGGGTTGGGCAGCAAATGCAGCTGGGGTCAGTAGAATGCTGGAGCTGGTCCGGATAACACACTGTCCATCATCTGCTTTTCTAAACAAACCCCAAACCCCAAAAAGAAACCCCCCCCTCAAAATTCCCAGTTACTGTGAAACCCCCCCCCCTCCCCCCCCCCCCACCATCAGCGCCAGGGAGCTCATCAACATAGGATCCACTGCTTGACCCACGGGGAAGGTAATAGTGCTGTCAATGCTAATGTTTAACGGGACTCGGGTCGAGTTGCTTCCTCACTTTCGGAGTCGCTGGGGGTCCAATAATCTCTGAGGGCCTGCACCAGCGTTTCCCATTCTAACGCGGCCTCCTGCGCCTTCTCATTGCCCTGCCTCCAAGCCAGCTGATATCGCAGCGCGCTCTCACCCGCCGCCCATTTCAAAAGCTCACTGTGCCATCTGCTGCCTGTAGGACCAGCTCGTGCCTTCCAGTTCCTGGTCACCTCTCGCTTGGCAATTAGTAGCCCCAGGTCGATAAATTTACTGGTGATTTTATTCCGGGGGGTATGGGGGAACCAGTGTAATAGCCCTACCGCCACATCGAATGATAAATGCCTCCCCGTCACCTCTTCCAAAGTCGCCGCCACCTCCTGCCAGTAGGACGTCAGTCCTGGACAGGCCCATAGCATGTGTAGGAGGTCCGCCTCCTGAGCCGGGCACCTAGGGCATTCCGCCGAAGCCGTGTCAAAATAACGCCTGATCTTTACCGGGGTCAGGTACGCCCTATGGAGAACATAATAGTGGACCAGTTGGAAACGGGCGCCACGTGTACCCTTCCAGGCACGCCTCACCAGCTGGGACCAGGTCGTCTCCGGGATCTCCCTACCAATGTCCTCTTCCCAGCGGGACTTCAGTGTGGCGAGAGGAACCAACCCCTCGGCAATCAACCTGCCGTAGAGGCAAGTGACCGCCTTCACCGTGCCCGCCGACATCATTACGTACTGGCACACCTGAGACAATTGAGGTTCCTCTAGCCCGTTTTGCCAGTGCGCCTGGATCGCTCGCACAATGGCCGAGTGCAGCAGAAAGTCGCCCCGGGGGATCCCAAAGCGGTCAATGAGATCCTGAAAGGACAGGAGCGCTCCGTCTTCGTACAGGTCCCCGACGAGCTGTAAACCGGAATCCTCCCAGTCCGCCAGTCGTGACCAATCTCCTCCGTGGGGGAGGGCCGTCAGCATCCCCAATGGTATTTCAGGCGCATATGGCGTCCGTAGGCGACCTCTGTTATGAGCCCGATTCCAACAGAGTCGGATAGTCCGCTCCTCCATCGACAGGTCCCGTAGGACTAAGCGCTGTCGCAGCGCGATAAAGGAGAGGACGTGCCTGGCCGTACCCGTCCCTCTACCGTCCTCCGGGCCTCTGAATTCCCTGGCTATCTCTTGGGTGTAGGTCTGGAGCTGCGCCGCTAGGTAATACTTCTCGAAGTCCGGCACCGCGAGCCCCCCCTCGTCCTTCGGCCTCATCAGGGTATTGAGGGCCACCCGCCGCCGGCCCGTTCCCCAAAGGAACCCGACCACCATAGAACGCAAGCGACGAAACGTAGCCGGCGGGACCCAGATCGGCAAAGTCCGAAAGTAATACAATAGTCGGGGGAGCGCCACCATTTTGAGCAGGGCGATGCGTCCCGCCACGGAGAGCGGCAGCGTGGCCCAAAAGTCCATGCTACCTCGGAGTGCTCGTATGCAACGGGCAATGTTTCCATCTAGGAGGTCGGGTTGGTCGTGGTACACAAATACCCCAAGGTATTTAAAGCAGTCGGGCTCCCATCTGATCTCCTTACTTAGCGCAGGAGTGGGGATACCCCTACGCATCGGGAAGAGGCAGGTCTTAGACCAATTCACTTGGAGGCCTGAGACCGCTCCGAACTCCGTTAGCGCTAATTCCGCTCCCCGTAATGCGTCGACCGGATCCTCCAGGAAGAGCAACAGGTCGTCCGCATAGAGCGAGACGTAATGTGGGCCCGCCGCTGTCCATAAGCCCGTATAGTGGGCTCCCGAGCGAAGATGCATCGCTAGTGGCTCCACCGCTAGTGCAAAAAGAAGCGGGGATAAGGAGCACCCTTGCCGCGTGCCACGCTCCACCGGATATCGCGATGAAATCAAAGGGCCCGATCTAACCCTGGCCGAAGCGGAAGCGTAGAGGACTGCTGTCCATTTGACAAATCCCTCCCCGAGGCCGAATTTCCGCAATACCGTGCATAGGTAGTCCCACTCCAGGCTATCAAAAGCCTTCTCCAGGTCCACCGACAAGACTACCGGGGACGGGGCATCCACGAATGGTTCCCCAAGCAAGCGGAACAACCTTCGGATGTTCATAGTCGTATTTCGCCGTGGGATGAAACCGGCTTGGTCTTCATGCACTAGGGAACTCATATGTCCCAGCAGCCTCGAGGCCAAGATGCTGCTCAATATTTTGTAGTCCACCGTCAGCATTGAAAGGGGACGGTAGGACCCCGGGTCAGACGAGTCTCGGCCTGGTTTGAGGAGAGGAACCACCAACGCCTCACACATCGAGCCAGGGAGACGACCCAACCTCTTCGCCTCCCTGTAGACCACCAGTAATCGAGGGGCCAAGAGGTCAGCGTAAGCTGCATAGAACTCCACCGGAAGGCCATCTAGGCCCGGGGTCTTGTTCCTCGCCATCCGTTTGATGGCCCCGCGGATCTCCCCCAAGCCGATGTCAGAACCCAGGGTTTCCGCCACTTCCTGTCCTACTGTGCGGAGTTCCAGTGGGCTAAGATAGTTATCAAGCCGGTCTGGGTCACGTGCGGAGCGACTGCGGTATAAACTTTCGTAGTAATGCCGGAAGCAACTAAGAATCTCCGGTTGGGTGCACACCTCGGTCCCATCCGCCCTACGCATATTTGTCGTCGTTTGGGACTGGCGCGTAGGGTTGGCCAACCACGCCAGTAACGCGCTCGACCTGTCGCCCTCCGCAATAGACCGGGCCGTATAGGCCTTATAATCGAAACAGCGGAGCCGTTCGACCTCCACCGCTACCTTCTTCCTCGCCTCTACCGTTTGTGTTTGCAATTCCGGGTGTCCGGGGCGGCTAATTTCGAGCTCGCGGAGCGCTCGGTCCGCTGTGTCTAAGTCAGCCAGGATAACACGTCGCATGCCCACCTTCTTAGAGATACAGTAGCCCCTCACCACCACCTTGAAAGCGTCCCATTCGAGCGCCCTAGTACTCGCGGAGCCGCCGTTGGACGCAAAATAATCCGTGATTCTCTCCCCTAGGTCCGCCTTGAAGACACTGTCCTCGAGGATCTCGGGGCGCATCTTCCAGGTGGGTACTGCCGGTGTCCCAGGGAACCAGCGAATGTCCAGTAGGAGGGGGTTATGGTCCGAGATGGTCCGCGATAAGTACTCCGAGCGGACCGCTGCCGAAACTAATTCGGACGAACCAAGAAAGCCATCTAGTCTGACATGCAGCTCATGAAGGCTCGAAAAGTATGAATAATCTCTAGACGCGGGGTGATGCGCCCTCCAAATGTCCGTCAAACCCCAGCGGGTCTGCCAATCTTGACGGCCCTTAGCCGTCCGCCGGACCGGGGAATCGGGGAGCGGGGGATGCGAGCGGTCTATGTCTACATCCACTACGGAGTTAAAGTCTCCCCCCAGCAGGAGGGGCCCGGCGAAAAAGTGGGCCAGCGAGCCCGATAACCTGGAAAGGAAGGCAGTCTGGTCCACATTAGGAGCATACACACAGCAAACGTTCAGGTCCCTCCCTCCTAGCGTGCCTGATATGGCCACGAAACGCCCCTCTGGGTCCAACACTGTCCTCGTGACCTGGAAGGGGACTCCTGCCCTAATCCATATTAGCGCCCCCCTGGCCTAAGCAGAGTACGCCGTGGAAAAGACCTGCCCTCGCCACCTACGCTGAAGCGCCGCCCCTTCCGCCTTGTTCAGATGCGTTTCCTGCAGCAGCGCCATTTGCACTCCCCTACGCACTAAATAAGCATGGACCTTGTGACGCCTGGACATAGTGTGAAGCCCCCTCACGTTCCAAGTAATACATTTCAAGTTAGCAACATCAGCCATTGTCCCAGAGTGTTCTTGCAAAGTCTCCCTGTTCGGGTCCCCACAAAGAAAAAGCATCAATCCTCCCAGCGCTGACGGCGGCCATTTTCCCCAACCAGAACCAAACCACCCAAAAACCAACAAAGCCCCCCCCAACCACCCCAGAACAGGACCCAAACTGCACCATCTAGATCCCATCCAAACCTCTACGGAGATCAACCCCAAAATCCCCACTAGTCCTACGGTCGCCACCGTAGGAAGGCCTTATGGGCCAGGTGCGGGCTGAGCGGAGGCAGTGGGCCCTCGTCGCCCAGGCTACCAGGACTATAGTAAGCCCCCCCCTGTGTCACAACCTTCCGGGGCAAGAGCAGAAGCCCCCCAACCCTCCCTCCTTCGTTGTCAGCAATAAAGAACGGCAACCGCCTCCCCCCTGCCGGGCCCCCACCCAAAACAAGGCAGCATATCCCATTACCCTTGTCCGTCCAAAAGGTCCTCCACCGATTTCGGTGTGATCACCGGTGTATGGGTACTGTCTGCCACGGAGTCTTCCGAGTCCGATGGTGCCCCCTGAGCACCCGGGTTTTCTTCCTCCTCCTCGATGACTTCGCCTCTTGCTCCCGACAGTTCCGACAGAACTTCCAACACTCCCCTCCGCTCCGATGATGTCTCCGCAGTCGAGGGCCCTCCCGTGCGGCCGCGGCGGTTCCTGACCCTCTTAGATCGCCTCCTTTGTTCCGGCTCCTCCGCCTGATGGGTCGAGGCGCTATAACCATCTTTCCCTGTCCGGTACAGTTCGAGCCAGTCACAGACCTCCTCTGGGGTGTCGAAGAACTGGGTTTTGTCGTCGACAATGACTCGGAGCCTTGCGGGAAATAGGAGTGAATATTGGATGCCCTCACTCCTGAGTTCACGCTTAACCGCCAGGAAGGAGAACCGCTTGCGCTGCGTCTCGTAGGTGTAGTCAGGGAAGATATTCACCTGACTGTTTGCAACCTGGAACGGGCCATTGTGCCTGGCGGCATTTAGGATCAGGTCTCTGTCCCGGAAATGTAGCAACCGCGCCACCACTGGCCTTGGGGCACGTCCCTGCTGTGGGGGCCGTGCTGGGACTCTGTGGGCCCGTTCTAGAGTGTAAAAGGAGGACAGGCCCTCCGGGACCACCGTGTCTCGGAGCCAGGTCTCCAAGTATTGCACCATATCGCCATCCTCGATTTTTTCCGGCAGGCCCACCACCCGAATGTTATTCCTCCTGTTGCGGCCTTCCGCATCCTCCGCCCTCCGTTCGAGGGTCTCGATTCGGGACATGGCATCCTTTATCGTCGCAGCCAGGGTTCTCTGCGCCGGTTCTAAAGTCTTCACCGTGCCCTCCACCTCCTTGACCCGGTCTGAGAGTTTTCCATGGTCTGCCCTAAGGAGGCCCAGGCCGGTCGCCACCTGGGCAATGTCCTGTTGGAGGGCCGACCGAGTTGCCTCTATCGCTTCCAGTACACGGTCGAATTGTTGCTGGAGTGGTGCGCCACCAGGCCGTTTAGGGTCTCCATGCTCTTCCTTGTCCTGGGCTTCAGAGTCTGAGGTGGTCTGGCTGGATCCCTTGGCTCCTTTAGGTTTCCCCATGCTGCCAGGGGCTCTCCGCGAGGGTCCCGGAGTAGGCGTCTCCGTGTACAAGTGTCCAGCACGACCTTCCCGGGATTTCGTTCTCAAGTCTGGTATGGGCGATCTCTTTCTCCAGAGCCTGTGGAGACTCCGCCGCTTCGGCTCACGCCACCGCCACGGCGTCCGAGGGCACCGATAAGGGGGCGGAGACAACCGTCGCCGAGTCGGGCAGGCCCGTTCACCCACTATAGCTCCGGGGCGAGGGCCACCAACTCCCTCGGTTGATCTGTGGCGCCAGAGTGTCGTGCCATCCATGTAGTTGGGCTGGCCAGGGAATCGTAGCTAGTTGCGGAGTCACGGTGCAGACCACCGCCTGGAACAGAGGGCACCCGCGCCCGGTGCCCTCTAGTGCGTGGGCACCCGCCCGGTCGTCTAATCGAGTACGAACCTGTTGTAGCAGGTCCGAACCTGCCAATGTCCGATGTCTAAAACAACTGAGGATGGTGAAGCCGGGTGCCAGGCGACACCCGCGAGACCTCTTCAACTCCGTAGGTCCGGTCAAGGGGACAAAGGGGTCTGGGCGCCATGTTGGGTCGCACTCCGCAACTCCGCAAACTTCGGCATTTCTTCGAAGCCACCCCCGTCCAAACTCCACCAAGGCCCCCGGCAGGGTGTCGTCGCCTCGCTCAACCGAATGCGGGGTCTGGGGCGCCCCTCAGCCTCCGATGTTCAGGATAATTTCGGGCTTAGTCCCGGAGCCGAGCTCTCAGGCGACCATCGCCATCGGCGCCCAAGCCACGCCCCACGACACAGAAATTTATGGACGCATAATTGATCAAATTAGAGGTGTATAGGACCTTGTGACGCAGATAGAAACTTTTATACTATGTGCATACAATTTTAAACCATTAAGGGGTAGGAGAGCCATATGATGGAGAATAAAATAGCATCATGCATATACAATTTACAGCGGAGTCTGATGTTGTGACGGTTTCTCTTACCTTTGCTTCTGTCATCTTTTGTCGTGTCTTCAAAGGCTGCGGTTTCGCTGGGTCTGGGGTGTTTTGGGTGCGGGTGCCGCCGCCTCCACGCCTCTGGTATTGTGGCTGGGCGGCTGCAGTAGTGATACCACGTCGAGTGTCAGGAGTCCTCCTCTGCTCGAGCTGTGAGTTTGTATTGAAATCGATGACGACACTCTGTCTGTCACCGCACAAGCAAGCAAAAGAGAGCGTGCTCACGTCAGTGTTCGGATTATATGGGAACCGTGGGGGCTGAGCAAACCAAGCCCAGGAGCATCATTATTAGCGTGTTCGCGGTCTATAAGAATGATGGCCTTGGGAGACATCACATTGGCTAATGTATTGGTTTCCAGGCTTAGTGAAAGCAAGCATGCTAGGTGGTGGCATGTGGGGAGTGTGGGCGGGCTTAGCACCGTGCATGTGCAAGTGTGAGTGTGTTCACCAACAATTAACAACAGAGAGAGATGGGGCAGTGTTATCATGTGGGCAGAGGCAGGCCCAGAATCGGATCTCCAATGAGTGACCAATTCTAATCATTCTCGTTAGCGCGCCCTGTGCTCTTATTTGTCACTGAGAGGGTGATCGCACCATACATGTACTGCTTATCATACTCAGCGTGTACCCGCACATACAGTACAAATATGGTTTGACGTTACGCATCGCATCAAAGGTTAAGTGTGACGTCATGAACGGCGCCCTGTACGCGCAAGGCGCCAATGTTTCTACATGGTTAAAAACATATATTTATATATTTAATATACATACTAAGGGAAGATATAATTTGGGATAACTATGAACATTTTTTTTACAGTTTTAACGATCATATATTGCTTTTAAAAACAATTACATGAATCGCGGTAGAACATCATGCGAAACAGCTACGTAAGCGCATCATAAGCATACGTCAAGTCATGTGACTTTAAAAGGAGAGATTTGATTAGGTCATAAGTTTTCCTATTGTAACTGTTGAAAGTTCCGTCCCATTATAATCATTAGACTTTGACTTTCTAAGAAGGATAATTTCTTCTGACAATTTTTTCAAATAGAAGGAAGATCATTATAAGAGCAATGGACTCATCTTCCAGCAGTTCTTCAGAGGGAGGTTTCTTTCTTGAAGAACCTCCAAAGAAGAGGAAAGAAGCTCTAATTTGGCAATTTTTTACTTTTCCAGAGGGGCAAAAAAAGGTTAATGCTCCAAAAGTAACCTGTAAAATTTGCCAAACAACTCTTTCAAGGGGTGATCCATCTAAAAAATACTCCTTTGGCACAGCAAATATGGTGCGACATGTGAAGAACTTGCACCTAAATAACTTTGCTCGAGCTGCAAGACGAAAGTTGCAGGAGAACCCACCTGCTTCTGCACCAAGCACATCAACTACTGCAGCAGAATATTCAGCAAGCAGTCCACACCCACAAATTGATACTGATTTTGCTGATGTTAAAATTATATGCATTCATTGCGATAGACTTTTATGTTATAGGGAGCAGTCTATTGATCTGATGAAAAGCAGGATGCAGGAGCATCGCTGTCCTTGAAATTAGTATTTTTTTTCGTTCTTTTGTTCCTGTTTGATACTTTTTGGGTTCCAGTTCAATTTTTTTTAGTTTAAAAAAAAACTTGTTGACAAAACACAAAAAAAATTGAAAAGTAAAAACAGAAAAAAAAACAGTTCTTTTTACAACTACCTTCACTGGTCAAAGAAAGAACTATATTTCTATGTTAGTTTGTATAAGTTTGTCAGAATGAATGTGTAGTTTATATATGAATGAATAAATATATTACTAGTGTATGGAGAATGTTAAAGTGCAGTATCATAAGGAAGTGCTACAGCATAAATCTATAAGGTGTTTACTAAATATGGGCGAAATTTGCGAAATCGACTTCGCAATCCGAAAAATCCGCCAATTCAGACGAATTTGCGGATTTTTGTTTTTTTGCGTGTTCGCAGGGTTTTTTGCGTGTTGCAGGGTTTTTTGCGTGTTCACGGGGTTTTTTCCGTGTTGGCGGGCCGCTTGCATGGCGAAGTTACGGATGCGGTTGTGTATGGGCACAGCACCCTCTGGTTCACCACTGCCACCCTCTGGTTCATCACTGCCACCCTCTGGTTCACCACTGCCACCCTCTGCTTCACCCCTGTCACACTCTGGTTCATCCCTGCCACCCTCTGGTTCACCACTGCCACCCTCTGGTTCAGCACTGCCACTCTCTGGTTCACCCCTGCCACCTTCTGGTTCAGCACTGCCACCCTCTGGTTCACCCTAGCCACCCTCTGGTTCACCACTGCCACCCTTTGGTTCATCACAGCACCCTCTGGTTCACCCCTGCCACCCTCTGGTACAGCACTTTCACCCTCTGGTTCACCACTGCCACCCTCTGGTTCATGACTGCCACCCTCTGGTTCATCAAAGCACCTCTGGTTCACCCCTGCCACCCTCTGGTACAGCACTGTCACCCTCTTGTTCACCACTGCCACCCTCCAGTTCACGACTGCCACCCTCTGGTTCATCACAGCACCTCTGGTTCACCACTGCCACCCTCTGGTTCAGCACTGCCACCTTTTGGTTCACCACTGCCACCCTCTGGGTCACCCCTGCCACACTCTGGTTCAACACTGCCACCCTCTGGTACAGCACTGTCACCCTCTGGTTCACCACTGACACCCTCTGGTTCACGACTGCCACCCTTTGGTTCATCACAGCACCTCCGGTTCACCACTGCCACCCTCTGGTTAACCACTGCCACCCTCTGGTACAGCACTGCCACCCTCTGGTTCACCACTGCGACTTTCTGGTTCACCCATGCCACCCTCTGGTTCACCACTGCCACACTCTGGTTCACCCCTGCCTCCATCTGGTTCATCACTGCCACCCTCTGGTTCACCCCTGCCACCCTCTGGTTCAGCACTGTCACCCTCTGGTTCAGTACTGTCACCCTCTGGTTCACCCCTGCCACCCTCTGGTTCATCACTGTCACCCTTTGGTACATCACTGCCACCCTCTGGTTCACCACTCCCACCCTCTACCGAGACCTTTTGTGATGCAGCGGCAGCACAAAAGATGCGCCATGGTGCTGGATATTAACAATGTGACGCATCTAAGAGATGCGTCATGTTGTAAAGCCCTGCACCATCAGGAGGCGCTCCGGCGCAGGGGAGGGTATTCCTGCACAGGAACGCCTCCTAAAAGTGGCTGAGTGAAATCTGCAAGAATTCACTCAGTCACTTTTAGGCCAATGCTGCTTCAAAACCCTGCGCCTTCTTGAAGCAGGCGCAAGGCTTGATGCAGCATTGGGGAGATAGGGCCCCCCAGAGCATTGCTGGAGCTGCGTCACAAGCTCGACGCAGCTCAAGCAATGTGCTGCTTTTACGGCACAGATGCGTGACGCATCTGTGCCGTTTTGCCACATGGTGCGCCGCATTGTAAATGCGGCGCACCATGGGTGGCCGAGCTGCGGCGCACAATAACTGGCGCATCCCTGAGGACCCACCAGTTATTGTAAATCTGCCCCTATGCATTTAGTCAACGAGGGAGCACTTACTGATGAGACAGTAGAAAGTACTCCAGTTGAGTAGAGGTATTGCACAAAAAGGTGCCATCTTCGTGGACAAACATGCAGGGCGGGATTCATTCTGCCCCCTGTTAGACTCGTTTTTTGTGCCCTTCTGCCCTCTGTTAGACTCATTTTTCCCTTGTTTTTCTGCCCTTCTGTCCTCTGTTAGACTCGTTTTTCCCTTGTTTTTCTGCCCTTCTGCCCCCTGTTAGACTCGTTTTTTGTGCCCTTCTGCCCTCTGTTAGACCCATTTTTCCCTTGTTTTTCTGCCTTTCTGCCCTCTGTTAGACTCGTTTTTTGTGCCCTTCTGCCCTCTGTTATTCCCTTGTTTTTGTGCCCTTCTGCCCTCTGTTAGACTCGTTTTTTGTGCCCTTCTGCCCTCTGTTAGACTCGTTTTTGTGCCTTTCTGCCCAGTTAGACTAGTTTTATGTGCTTTTCTGCCCTCTGTTAGACTCGTTTTTCCCTTGTTTTTCTGCCCTTCTGTCCTCTGTTAGGCTGTTTTTTTGTGCCCTTCTGCACTCTGTTAGACTCGTTTTTCTTTTGTTTTTGTGCCCTTCTGCCCTTTGTTAGACTGCTTGTTGTGCCTTTCTGCCCTCTGCATCACCACATCATCACTCAGTGCCACGACAGCACCACTCAGCGCCACAACAGCATCACTCAGCGCCACCACAGCATCACCCAGTGTCACCACATTATCACTCATCACCACCACAGCACCACTCAGCACCACCACAGCATCACTCAGCACCACCACTGCATCACTCAGCACCACCACAGAACCAATCAGCACCACCACAGCACCACTCAGCGCCACCATAGCATCACTCAGCACCACCACAGCATCACTCAGCACCACCATATTATCACTCAGCACCACCACAGCACCACCACAGCATCATTTAGCACCACCACAGCACCACTCAGCACCACCCCAGCATCACTTAGCACCATCCCAGTATCACCCATCACGACCCCAGCACCACTCAGCATCACCACAGCACCACTCAGCACCACCACAGCACCACTCAGCGGCACCCCAGTATCAATCTGCACAACCATTCAACAACAACTGGTTCAAATATGTTCTCTCAATGTTTCAAACTTTATTACAAATGTCACAAAAGATGTTAATATTTCACTTTTGTTCTTGGATTTTCGTCACAATAAAATACACTGAACATAATCTTCACAAAAGTTATTTACAGAAATTCAAAGCTATTGCCATTATAAATTAAAATCACTTTTATTTAATTATTAATTATTTAAAAAAATTAAAAGCCATTGTAATTTGTAATATCTATACAGCTAAGTTACGTAAATACAAAACATGTTGCATTACAAATGCTACAGATGTCACATTTGCGAAGGTTATAACTATTGGCATTGTAAATAAGAAAGCTATTAATTTAGCTATTTTCAAAACCAACACATAAATAAAAAAAATTGTCATTTACAAGACCAATAGCTCAAACTTTCCTAATGCGAGACCTATTGCATTGCAAATGTTTATTTTTATATCTGTCAGTGCTTCCTGTTGAGGTTTAATTTTCGTGACAGTTCCCTCATTGCCTACTTTTAACTATTCTCTAACCCTGCTTCAAGGGTCAAAGCAGGGTCAGAGAAGAGTTGCAAGTAGGCCCCGAGGCGCCAGGAAGCACTTACAGGCTTACAGCAGCAGGTGCCCAAGTTGAAGTTAATTTCTTTGTAACCCTTTTGTAAAAGGTTACAAAAAATTAGCTTCAACTTTTGCACCTGCTGCTGTAACCCTGTAAGTGCTTGGCTGAAAATTCGTCACCGCTGATTCGCGGATTTTACCACGATTTTGCGAGATTCGCGCATCGCGAAATCGTGGAAAATCCGCAAATTCCGCGAGCGGAACGAATTTTCAGCCCATGCTTATTGTTTACCTACAGTATACTGTAGTATGTCCGAAGCAATTGAATGTAACTTATGTACATAAATATGTTACAAGTATGGGCTTCAATTTGCGCTGCTGGTGAAACTGTCTGGGTGAATTTGTATGTGTGAGGGGCGGATTTACAATCCCCTTGTGCCTCTTTTACACAGCCGTTGCATCACTTTTGTGACACAGCGGTGGTGCAAAAGATGTGCCATGGTGTGTTGTATTAAGAATGTGATGCATCTGGAGGGTGCATTACATTGTAAAGCCCTGCACCAGAAGGAGGCCTTCCTGTGCAGGAGGGGGTGCAGCAACGCCTCCTAAAAGTGACTGAGTGAAATGCATAACATTTCATTCAGTTACTTTTGAGCTTATGCTGCGTCAAAACTTTGCATATGCTTGAAGCAGGTGAAAGGATTGATACACAATTGTGAGCATAAGGCCCGAGAGCTTTGCTGGAGTTGTGTTATGGTTGCAATCAAAGTCAAGCAATAATTAATCCCAAAAATATTTTGCAATTTAGTTTTGTTAGTATTTTATAATAAGAATATGGAATATAATCTAAAAAATAAAATAAATATAAATATGTATATTAAAAATATAAGCAATTAGTATAAAAAGAAAGACATAATGAATAATACATTTATAAATGATTATTTACAAAACCTTTGAAATTCACTGAAAAAAACATAGGTTTGAGGCACCTTATAGTTAGGAATTAGTATTTAAAAAACCTATGAAATTCATTGAAAAAACCATAGGTTTCAGCCACGTTATAGTTAGGAATTAGCATTTAAAAAACCTTAGAAGTTCACTGAAAAAAACATAGGTTTCAGCCATGTTATAGTTAGGAATTAGCATTTAAAAAACCTTAGAAATTCACTGAAAAAAACCAGAGGTTTCATCCATGTTATAGTTAGCTGAACATTTCTCTCATACAAAACCATTGAAATTCCTCCGTTATAGTTAGTTCAGCTTACTATAACTCGCGCGCCCGCAATGCACTGCTGATGACGTCACATATTACATCACTCCTGACATGGTCAGTGACATCACTCATGACATCACTGATGACATCTCAAATGACATCACTGATGACATCACTGAGGACATCATCCTTGTGAAAGAGTGGCAGACCTCCTCTCAGCGTAATATAACCCTTGATACACACATTCAAAAATAGAAACTACAATATTCTAAAAAATCAAGATACCAATACCAGTTAGAACAACCTATTCAGTAATTCCAAACTACATACACATCCAGTCATTCACTAACAGTTCTCCATAGGCACTCATACATGTACTCACTCATCATATGTACTCATACACCTATACATCTAATTACACACCGACACTCATCTATAGAGTTACTCACACACAAACTGACACATGCACATAAACTATCAAACAACCATTTACTTGCATATGCAGCTACACTCCCACCACTACACTTACTTCTACAGAATCGTACACATACTTACTCTCTTAAACAATCACTTATAAAAACACATACTTATTTATACAGGAACTCTTACAATTTCTCGCTCTCACATATACTTACTTATATACATCACTTTTATACATCAATATTCACATATACTAGTTTAACACATATATAGTGACTCATAAAGATACTATTGAGACAGTTGTTCACTCACTAACACACCCAAACACACACTCACCATGGATAGAGTCCTGCACACATGCTGTCTTCAAAATACATACAGTGAGTCAGTCATTCATGTATCTATGTGCTAAGTAATAGCCCCACTAAACCATACAGACACTCATACTGATACTCAAAAATCAAATAATAGCCCATATAGACACTCATATAGCTACTCATTAACCCATGCAGCCACTTATACACAAAGTGAGACACTGATACAGATATTTATATATTTAAACATTACTCGCTAATACATGTATTCAGTAAGATACACTTAATAAGTTAGTTATACAATGAATTTAAAAAAAAAACAATTATTTAGAAACTTATTTACCCATTTATTTTGCAATCGACCTTTAGATATACATATATAAAAAATATTTATTTTTCAGAAAGACACACATTCACTGGATGATGTTATCAGTGATGTCATCAATGATGTCATGAGTGATGTCACTGACCATGTCATGAGTGATATAATATGTGATGTCATCAGCAGTGCATTGTGGGCGTGCAAGTTATAGTTAGCTGAACTAACTATAAAGGAGGAATTTCAATGGTTTTGTATGAGAGAAATGTCCAGCTAACTATAACATGGATGAAACCTATGGTTTTTTCAGTGAATATATATATTCACTGAAAAAACCATAGGTTATAGACCATATATAGTTAGGAATTCGCATTTACAAAACCTTATTTTACTCACACAAAACCATTGAAATTCCATATATAGTTAGTTGCACTAACTATATATCGCGCACCCGCAATCCACTGCTGATGATGTCACATATTACATCATTCATGACATGGTCAGTGACATCACTGATGACATCACTGATGACATCTCAAATGACATCACTGATGACATCTCAAATGACATCACTGATGACATCACTGATGACATCTCATTTGACATTACTGATCACATCACTGATGATATCATTCATGTGATAATACGATGAACCTCTTCAGACTCTAATATAACCTTAGATACAATCAGTGTAAACAGACACTCACAGACTGTCACTCATCCATGGAGTTACTCACACACCTAGTCAGTCATGCAAAGAATCAATCACACCTCCATTTCCTCAACTATACAGTTATACAAACTTTACTTATTCAAACATATACTAACACATATTTACTCTCTTATACAATCCCTGATACAAGTTCACAATGATCCATACAGCCACTCACACATTCACTGGCTCTTATGCACAGTTATTTATATATGTCAACTCTCACATGTACTGTGTTTTACATATGTACTTACTTTGACATGTAGCACTGAGATATCCATTCACTCACCAATACACTCATGCACACAGTCAACCGCCCATACAGCTGTTTCCACATGCACTTTTGAAACCATACATCTAGTGAATCAACTGCTCACACATCTATGCACAGAGTCATACACCTCCCAGCCACCCACACACACACTCAGTCTCCCATAAAAATACTTGGGCAACCAATCAATAACCCATATAGTTACTCATATAGCTACTTATCAACACATGCAACAGTTTACAGAACAACAGACATAATGATGCACACATTAAGACAGTTTAGTCACTAACCCATGCACTCAGTGAGACACATTTAATCACTCACTCATACAGTCAGTCATGCACCTACTAAATCCTTCATCCAGACACTTATACATCCACTCATTCTTCAATATGTAAGACATATTTTAACTTTACAGAAACATACAGTCACTGGATGTTGTCATCAGTGATGTCATCAGTGATGTCATTTGAGATGTCATCAGTGATGTCATCAGTGATGTCACTGACCATGTCATGAATGATGTAATATGTGACATCATCAGCAGTGGATTGCGGGTGCGCGATATATAGTTAGTGCAACTAACTATATATGGAATTTCAATGGTTTTGTGTGAGTAAAATAAGGTTTTGTAAATGCGAATTCCTAACTATATATGGTCTATAACCTATGGTTTTTTCAGTGAATTTTCAAGGTTTTGTAAATGCTAATTCCTAACTATATATGGTCTATAACCTATGGTTTTTTCAGTGAATTTTCAAGGTTTTGTAAATGCTAATTCCTAACTATGTATGGTCTATAGCCTATGGTTTTTTCAGTGAATATATATATATACATACATATATAAACATATATCATCTGTATATCTATATAAATACAAACATAAATGCATGCATGCATATACTTATATGCATACAGATGCATGTTATTTACATGAAAGTTGAAAAAACACTAATAAAAGCAAAGCTAAAAAGCCACCTCATTACAAACAGAATGGCTTTAACTTAAACGAGGGCGAGATCTATTGCATTTTCAATGCTTGTTTACTTTGGTTCCATCAAGAAGGCATTCAGATGTGTCACACATTTGCCATAAATTCTGAATGTTAGCACTCTAGTTGCACATTAGATCACTGTAGTAAAGCTACTGCTCACCAGGGACGTCTGCTGCTGGTATTCAAAGTGCATGTTTCAGTCTGCATGTCAGAATTTTTTTAATGAAATAGAAGAGGATTTGAGAAGTCACTCAAAATGATCCCTAATTTTTCTTTCTGAAGCACTAATCATACTTTCTATGGCAAAATTAACCCCCTCATGTTGTTCCTTTTTAAATTGAGTGTTTTCAGACTTACCACTTCATTCCAATCAAGGTGCCATACTTTTGTCATAAGTAAGACTGTTAGCGCTCTAGTTGTTCTTTAGAACACTCTGGGACATTCTGTCATTGGGCTATACTTGGGGTACATCTGGGTGATATTTGGGTTACATTTAGGCTCTTTTGTCTCTGGTGGCCATCTTGGGAGACTGTATGTCAGAATTTTTTAATGAAATTGAAGAGGGTTTGAGAAGTCACTCAAAATGTGCCCTAATTTTTCTTTCTGCAGCACTAATCATAATTCATATGGCAAAATATACCCCCTCATTTTGTTCCTTTTTAAATTAAATATTTTAAGAGTTACCACTTTATTCCAATCAAGATGGCTTCAGGTGTGCCATACCTTTGTAATAAGTAGGACTGTTAGCGCTCTAGTTGTTCTTTAGAACACTCTGGGACATTCTGTCATTGGGCTATACTTGGGCTACATCTGGGTGATATTTGGGCTACATTTGGGCTCTTTTGTCTCTGGTGGCCATTTTGGGAGACTGCATGTCAGAATTTTTTAATGAAATAGAAGAGGATTTGAAAAGTCACTCAAAATGTGCCCTAATTTTTCTTTCTGCAGCACTAATAATACCTTCTATTGCATAATATACCCCCTCATTTTGTTCCTTTTTAAATTAAATGCTTTAAGAGTTACCACTTTATTCCCATCACGATGGCTCCAGGTGTGCTATACCTTTGTAATAAGTAGGACTGTTAGCGCTCTAGTTGTTCTTTAGAACACCCTGGGACATTCTGTCATTGGGCTATACTTGGGCTACATCTGGGTGATATTTGGGCTACATTTGGGCTCTTTTGTCTCTGGTGGCCATTTTGGGAGACTGCATGTCAGAATGTTTTAATGAAATAGAAAAGGATTTGAGAAGTCACTCAAAATGTGCCCTAATTTTTCATTCTGCAGCACTAATCATACTTTCTATGGCAAAATATACCCCCTCATGTTGTTTCTTTTTAAATTAAATGTTTTAAGAGTTACCACTTTATTCCAATCAAGAATGCTTCAGGTGTGCCATACCTTTGTAATAAGTAGGACTGTTAGCGCTCTAGTTGTTCTTTAGAACACTCTGGGACATTCTGTCATTGGGCTATACTTGGGCTACATCTGGGTGATATTTGGGCTACATTTGGGCTCTTTTGTCTCTGGTGGCCATTTTGGGAGACTGCATGTCAGAATGTTTAAATGAAATAGAAAAGGATTCGAGAAGTCACTCAAAATGTGCCCTAATTTTTCATTCTGCAGCACTAATCATACTTTCTAAGGCAAAATATACCCCCTCATGTTGTTTCTTTTTAAATTAAATGTTTTAAGAGTTACCACTTTATTCCAATCAAGATGGCTTCAGGTGTGCCATACCTTTGTAATAAGTAGGACTGTTAGCGCTCTAGTTGTTCTTTAGAACACTCTAGGAGGCTGCAGTAGAACACAAAGGAATCAACTGACAGTCTCTGTCCTTGTTGGATGTACATGTTTTACTGAGAATGTCAGACTTCATTTTCACATGACTGAGAAAGATAATGTGAATTTACAGAAAATATGCTTTCAGTTTAGCTTATAGATCCCCTTCCAAACCACTGTGGGAAAATCATGAGATATTAGTTTTCTTTCAAACAATATTCATGATATCACAGCAGAAGGTTTTTTCACATGGTAAAATCACCTTAGAACCCACCACAATTCCTAAAACGAGTATGGTACCATCAACAAATGATTTATAATGTAACTAAAGTCCTAAAACCCTCTATTAACTACAATGCTTTTTAATGAGGTGCTATCATGTATATTGGTCCCAAGATGGCTGCCAACACTTCTTGGATGAAGTGCTGACAGCCAATCAGATCAGATGTGTGGTTAGGCTCCGCCCAGATATATATCTTTTTTTGAACCTAATTACTCAAAATCCACTGGAGCACATATATTGAGACCTAGCAAAGGCACATCGGGCTAACAGTCCCTACAATTTCGCCAAGTTTCGTGCAAATCCATTCAGCCGTTCGAGCTAAAAGTGAGGCCAACCGCCCTATGGAAATTAACATGGGAAAAATGCGTTTTGGGACCCCCCTTTTTTCTCGGCCCCCCCATGATGAAACGCCCCCAAATTGTCAGGGGCTGCTCAGAAACAAAATGTTCCATTTTCCTGAAAATTTCAGCCAATTCCGTCCACAAACGCCAAAGTTATTAGACATAGAATTTTCAAAAATCCCATAGAGAAAAAATCCTAACTATATATACCTACTGGCGACCGCCAGTAGGTAATATATATATATATATATATATATATATATATATATATATATATATATTTATATATATATATATATATATATATTCACTGAAAAAACCTTAGGTTTCACACCAGTTATAGTTAGCTGTAAATTTTACTGACATAAAACCATTGAGATTCCCATGTTATAGTTAGTTGGACTCACTATAACTTGCGCGCCGGCAATGCACTGCTGATGACGTCACATATTACATCACTCATGACATGGTCAGTGACATCACTCATGACATCACTGATGACACCATCCAGTGAATGTGTGTCTTTCTGAAAAATAAATATGTTTTATATATGTATATGTAAAGGTCGATGGAACAAAAAATGTTTAAATAATGTTTAAATGGATTTTTTTTAAATTGATTGGTTAACTGGCTTATTAAGTGTATCTTAGTGAATGCATATATGAGCGAGTAATGTTTAAATATTTAAATATATGTATCAGTGTTTCACTTTGTGTACAAGTGGCTGCAAGGGTTGGTGAGTAGCTACATGTGTGTGTATATGGATTTTTTGATTTTTTTTTTAGTATCAGTATGAGTGTCTGTATGGTTTGGTGGGGGTATTATTTAGCACATAGATGTATCAATGACTGACTCACTGTTTGTATGTGTTTTGAAGACAGCATATGTGCAGAACTGTATGGGTGGATGAGTGTATATATGAGTGTGTTAGTGAGTGAATAACTGTCTCACTAGTGTCTTGATCAGTAACGACATATGTTTTAATCTAGTATATGTGAGTATTGATGTATATAAGTGAGTTTATGTGAGAGTGAGAGATTGTAAGAGTTCTTGTTTCAATTAGTATGTGTTTCTATAAGTGATTGTTTAAGAGAGTAAGTATGTGTAAGTTTCCTTAGAAGTAAGGTGGTAGTGTGTGTATAGCTGTATATGCAAATAAATGGATGTTCAATAGTTTATTTGCATGTGTGAGTATATGTGTGAGTAACTTTTGGATGACTGTCGGTGTGTAACAAGATGTATAGGTGTATCACTACATATGATGAGTGAGTATATGTATGAGTGACTATATAGAACTGTTAGTGAATGAGTGGATGTGTATATAGATGGTGGAATTACTGAATTGGTTGTTGTAACTGGTATGGGTATCTCCATTTTTTCGAAAATGTTAGTTTCTATTTTTGAATATGTGTTTCAAGGGTTACATTACACTGAAAGGAGATCTGTCACTCTGTCACAAGGATGGTGTCATCAGTGATGTCATGAGTAATGTCACTGACCATGTCATGAGTGATGTAATATGTGACGTCATCAGCAGTGCATTGCAGGCGCGCAAGTTATAGTGAGTCCAACTAACTATAACGTGGGAATTTCAATGGTTTTATGTCAGTAAAATTTCCAGCTAACTATAACTGGTGTGAAACCTATGGTTTTTTCAGTGAATTTAATTTGTTTTTTAAATGCTAATTCCTAACTATAACTGGTGTGAAACCTCTGGTTTTTTCAGTGAATTTCATAGGTTTTTTAAATGCTAATTCCTAACTATATATAGGGCCTCAAACCTATGAAATGTAATATTTTTTATAATGAATCCTACATTGTACATTTATATAATCCTTTTATTTTTTATTTTTTGGTTATTTTTGCCCTGGTGCGCTCCCGGTGCGCGCCCCGGTGTGCGCTCCGGAAAGCGCACTTTTCCGGCGCGCACCCGGGGTGCGTACTGGTGAGCGTCCTGTTAGCGCTATTGCCGCGAACAAAAACATCATCGTGATGTATCGCGTAGCCGCGTCCGCGTGATACGCACGGTGTAAGCGCACCCGGAAGCACTCGAGTGAAAGGTCCATAGGTCGCACGCTACTCCACCATTCCAGCGTGTATACCCCAAGAGCATCATGGTTGATGTAGTTTTCTCAAAGCGGGTGCGCTCATCAAAAGATTCGAAGTGTGATGCACAGTTGCAGGCCAACTCTGGACACCGGTGTTTCTGGATTATTGTCCTTCATCAGCAGAGTGTAGGAAGATTTTCAGGGGTTGCTGTGCAGGCTGCCAAAGTGTTATCAGGTCTGGTACCTCTCCGGGCGCGTAGGGCGTTACCTGAGCTCGTCAGCTCGAAGGCTCAAGGGAGCCGTATTTACGTAAAAGGTCCATAGGTCGCACGCTACTCCACCATTCCAGCGTGTATACCCCAAGAGCATCATGGTTGATGTAGTTTTCTCAAAGCGGGTGCGCTCATCAAAAGATTCGAAGTGTGATGCACAGTTGCAGGCCAACTCTGGACACCGGTGTTTCTGGATTATTGTCCTTCATCAGCAGAGTGTAGGAAGATTTTCAGGGGTTGCTGTGCAGGCTGCCAAAGTGTTATCAGGTCTGGTACCTCTCCGGGCGCGTAGGGCGTTACCTGAGCTCGTCAGCTCGAAGGCTCAAGGGAGCCGTATTTACGTAAAAGGTCCATAGGTCGCACGCTACTCCACCATTCCAGCGTGTATACCCCAAGAGCATCATGGTTGATGTAGTTTTCTCAAAGCGGGTGCGCTCATCAAAAGATTCGAAGTGTGATGCACAGTTGCAGGCCAACTCTGGACACCGGTGTTTCTGGATTATTGTCCTTCATCAGCAGAGTGTAGGAAGATTTTCAGGGGTTGCTGTGCAGGCTGCCAAAGTGTTATCAGGTCTGGTACCTCTCCGGGCGCGTAGGGCGTTACCTGAGCTCGTCAGCTCGAAGGCTCAAGGGAGCCGTATTTACGTAAAAGGTCCATAGGTCGCACGCTACTCCACCATTCCAGCGTGTATACCCCAAGAGCATCATGGTTGATGTAGTTTTCTCAAAGCGGGTGCGCTCATCAAACGATTCGAAGTGTGATGCACAGTTGCAGGCCAACTCTGGACACCGGTGTTTCTGGATTATTGTCCTTCATCAGCAGAGTGTAGGAAGATTTTCAGGGGTTGCTGTGCAGGCTGCCAAAGTGTTATCAGGTCTGGTACCTCTCCGGGCGCGTAGGGCGTTACCTGAGCTCGTCAGCTCGAAGGCTCAAGGGAGCCGTATTTACGTAAAAGGTCCATAGGTCGCACGCTACTCCACCATTCCAGCGTGTATACCCCAAGAGCATCATGGTTGATGTAGTTTTCTCAAAGCGGGTGCGCTCATCAAAAGATTCGAAGTGTGATGCACAGTTGCAGGCCAACTCTGGACACCGGTGTTTCTGGATTATTGTCCTTCATCAGCAGAGTGTAGGAAGATTTTCAGGGGTTGCTGTGCAGGCTGCCAAAGTGTTATCAGGTCTGGTACCTCTCCGGAACTTTGTTAAGCGCACCCGCTTTGAGAAAACAACATCTACTGTGATGCTCCTGGGGTACACACGCTGTAATGGTGGAGTAGCGTGCGACCTATGAACTTTGTACGTAACTACGGCTCCCTTGAGCCTTCGAGCTGACGAGCTCAGGTTAACGCCCTACGCGCCTGGAGAGGTACCATACCTGATAACACTTTGGCAGCCTGCACAGCAACCCCTGACACTCATCCTACACTCTGCTGATGAAGGACAAAAATCCAGAAACACCGGTGTCCAGAGTTGGCCTGCAACCATGCATCACACTTCGGAACTTTGTTAAGCGCACCCGCTTTGAGAAAACAGCATCTACTGTGATGCTCCTGGGGTACACACGCTGTAATGGTGGAGTAGCGTGCGACCTATGAACTTTGTACGTAACTACGGCTCCCTTGAGCCTTCGAGCTGACGAGCTCAGGTTAACGCCCTACGCGCCTGGAGAGGTACCATACCTGATAACACTTTGGCAGCCTGCACAGCAACCCCTGACACTCATCCTACACTCTGCTGATGAAGGACAAAAATCCAGAAACACCGGTGTCCAGAGTTGGCCTGCAACCATGCATCACACTTCGGAACTTTGTTAAGCGCACCCGCTTTGAGAAAACAGCATCTACTGTGATGCTCCTGGGGTACACACGCTGTAATGGTGGAGTAGCGTGCGACCTATGAACTTTGTACGTAACTACGGCTCCCTTGAGCCTTCGAGCTGACGAGCTCAGGTTAACGCCCTACGCGCCTGGAGAGGTACCATACCTGATAACACTTTGGCAGCCTGCACAGCAACCCCTGACACTCATCCTACACTCTGCTGATGAAGGACAAAAATCCAGAAACACCGGTGTCCAGAGTTGGCCTGCAACCATGCATCACACTTCGGAACTTTGTTAAGCGCACCCGCTTTGAGAAAACAGCATCTACTGTGATGCTCCTGGGGTACACACGCTGTAATGGTGGAGTAGCGTGCGACCTATGAACTTTGTACGTAACTACGGCTCCCTTGAGCCTTCGAGCTGATGAGCTCAGGTTAACGCCCTACGCGCCTGGAGAGGTACCATACCTGATAACACTTTGGCAGCCTGCACAGCAACCCCTGACACTCATCCTACACTCTGCTGATGAAGGACAAAAATCCAGAAACACCGGTGTCCAGAGTTGGCCTGCAACCATGCATCACACTTCGGAACTTTGTTAAGCGCACCCGCTTTGAGAAAACAACATCTACTGTGATGCTCCTGGGGTACACACGCTGTAATGGTGGAGTAGCGTGCGACCTATGAACTTTGTACGTAACTACGGCTCCCTTGAGCCTTCGAGCTGACGAGCTCAGGTTAACGCCCTACGCGCCTGGAGAGGTACCATACCTGATAACACTTTGGCAGCCTGCACAGCAACCCCTGACACTCATCCTACACTCTGCTGATGAAGGACAAAAATCCAGAAACACCGGTGTCCAGAGTTGGCCTGCAACCATGCATCACACTTCGGAACTTTGTTAAGCGCACCCGCTTTGAGAAAACAGCATCTACTGTGATGCTCCTGGGGTACACACGCTGTAATGGTGGAGTAGCGTGCGACCTATGAACTTTGTACGTAACTACGGCTCCCTTGAGCCTTCGAGCTGACGAGCTCAGGTTAACGCCCTACGCGCCTGGAGAGGTACCATACCTGATAACACTTTGGCAGCCTGCACAGCAACCCCTGACACTCATCCTACACTCTGCTGATGAAGGACAAAAATCCAGAAACACCGGTGTCCAGAGCTGGCCTGCAACCATGCATCACACTTCGGAACTTTGTTAAGCGCACCCGCTTTGAGAAAACAGCATCTACTGTGATGCTCCTGGGGTACACACGCTGTAATGGTGGAGTAGCGTGCGACCTATGAACTTTGTACGTAACTACGGCTCCCTTGAGCCTTCGAGCTGACGAGCTCAGGTTAACGCCCTACGCGCCTGGAGAGGTACCATACCTGATAACACTTTGGCAGCCTGCACAGCAACCCCTGACACTCATCCTACACTCTGCTGATGAAGGACAAAAATCCAGAAACACCGGTGTCCAGAGTTGGCCTGCAACCATGCATCACACTTCGGAACTTTGTTAAGCGCACCCGCTTTGAGAAAACAGCATCTACTGTGATGCTCCTGGGGTACACACGCTGTAATGGTGGAGTAGCGTGCGACCTATGAACTTTGTACGTAACTACGGCTCCCTTGAGCCTTCGAGCTGACGAGCTCAGGTTAACGCCCTACGCGCCTGGAGAGGTACCATACCTGATAACACTTTGGCAGCCTGCACAGCAACCCCTGACACTCATCCTACACTCTGCTGATGAAGGACAAAAATCCAGAAACACCGGTGTCCAGAGTTGGCCTGCAACCATGCATCACACTTCGGAACTTTGTTAAGCGCACCCGCTTTGAGAAAACAGCATCTACTGTGATGCTCCTGGGGTACACACGCTGTAATGGTGGAGTAGCGTGCGACCTATGAACTTTGTACGTAACTACGGCTCCCTTGAGCCTTCGAGCTGATGAGCTCAGGTTAACGCCCTACGCGCCTGGAGAGGTACCATACCTGATAACACTTTGGCAGCCTGCACAGCAACCCCTGACACTCATCCTACACTCTGCTGATGAAGGACAAAAATCCAGAAACACCGGTGTCCAGAGTTGGCCTGCAACCATGCATCACACTTCGGAACTTTGTTGAGCGCACCCGCTTTGAGAAAACAGCATCTACTGTGATGCTCCTGGGGTACACACGCTGTAATGGTGGAGTAGCGTGCGACCTATGAACTTTGTACGTAACTACGGCTCCCTTGAGCCTTCGAGCTGACGAGCTCAGGTTAACTCCCTACGCGCCTGGAGAGGTACCATACCTGATAACACTTTGGCAGCCTGCACAGCAACCCCTGACACTCATCCTACACTCTGCTGATGAAGGACAAAAATCCAGAAACACCGGTGTCCAGAGTTGGCCTGCAACCATGCATCACACTTCGGAACTTTGTTAAGCGCACCCGCTTTGAGAAAACAGCATCTACTGTGATGCTCCTGGGGTACACATGCTGTAATGGTGCAGTAGCGTGCGACCTATGAACTTTGTACGTAACTACGGCTCCCTTGAGCCTTCGAGCTGACGAGCTCAGGTTAACGCCCTACACGCCTGGAGAGGTACCATACCTGATAACACTTTGGCAGCCTGCACAGCAACCCCTGACACTCATCCTACACTCTGCTGATGAAGGACAAAAATCCAGAAACACCGGTGTCCAGAGTTGGCCTGCAACCATGCATCACACTTCGGAACTTTGTTAAGCGCACCCGCTTTGAGAAAACAGCATCTACTGTGATGCTCCTGGGGTACACACGCTGTAATGGTGGAGTAGCGTGCGACCTATGAACTTTGTACGTAACTACGGCTCCCATGAGCCTTCGAGCTGACGAGCTCAGGTTAACGCCCTACGCGCCTGGAGAGGTACCATACCTGATAACACTTTTGCAGCCTGCACAGCAACCCCTGACACTCATCCTACACTCTGCTGATGAAGGACAAAAATCCAGAAACACCGGTGTCCAGAGTTGGCCTGCAACCATGCATCACACTTCGGAACTTTGTTAAGCGCACCCGCTTTGAGAAAACAGCATCTACTGTGATGCTCCTGGGGTACACACGCTGTAATGGTGGAGTAGCGTGCGACCTATGAACTTTGTACGTAACTACGGCTCCCTTGAGCCTTCGAGCTGACGAGCTCAGGTTAACGCCCTACGCGCCTGGAGAGGTACCATACCTGATAACACTTTGGCAGCCTGCACAGCAACCCCTGACACTCATCCTACACTCTGCTGATGAAGGACAAAAATCCAGAAACACCGGTGTCCAGAGTTGGCCTGCAACCATGCATCACACTTCGGAACTTTGTTAAGCGCACCCGCTTTGAGAAAACAGCATCTACTGTGATGCTCCTGGGGTACACACGCTGTAATGGTGGAGTAGCGTGCGACCTATGAACTTTGTACGTAACTACGGCTCCCTTGAGCCTTCGAGCTGACGAGCTCAGGTTAACGCCCTACGCGCCTGGAGAGGTACCATACCTGATAACACTTTGGCAGCCTGCACAGCAACCCCTGACACTCATCCTACACTCTGCTGATGAAGGACAAAAATCCAGAAACACCGGTGTCCAGAGTTGGCCTGCAACCATGCATCACACTTCGGAACTTTGTTAAGCGCACCCGCTTTGAGAAAACAACATCTACTGTGATGCTCCTGGGGTACACACGCTGTAATGGTGGAGTAGCGTGCGACCTATGAACTTTGTACGTAACTACGGCTCCCTTGAGCCTTCGAGCTGACGAGCTCAGGTTAACGCCCTACGCGCCTGGAGAGCTACCATACCTGATAACACTTTGGCAGCCTGCACAGCAACCCCTGACACTCATCGTACACTCTGCTGATGAAGGACAAAAATCCAGAAACACCGGTGTCCAGAGTTGGCCTGCAACCATGCATCACACTTCGGAACTTTGTTAAGCGCACCCGCTTTGAGAAAACAGCATCTACTGTGATGCTCCTGGGGTACGCACGCTGTAATGGTGGAGTAGCGTGCGACCTATGAACTTTGTACGTAACTACGGCTCCCTTGAGCCTTCGAGCTGACGAGCTCAGGTTAACGCCCTACGCGCCTGGAGAGGTACCATACCTGATAACACTTTGGCAGCCTGCACAGCAACCCCTGACACTCATCCTACACTCTGCTGATGAAGGACAAAAATCCAGAAACACCGGTGTCCAGAGTTGGCCTGCAACCATGCATCACACTTCGGAACTTTGTTAAGCGCACCCGCTTTGAGAAAACAGCATCTACTGTGATGCTCCTGGGGTACACACGCTGTAATGGTGGAGTAGCGTGCGACCTATGAACTTTGTACGTAACTACGGCTCCCTTGAGCCTTCGAGCTGATGAGCTCAGGTTAACGCCCTACGCGCCTGGAGAGGTACCATACCTGATAACACTTTGGCAGCCTGCACAGCAACCCCTGACACTCATCCTACACTCTGCTGATGAAGGACAAAAATCCAGAAACACCGGTGTCCAGAGTTGGCCTGCAACCATGCATCACACTTCGGAACTTTGTTAAGCGCACCCGCTTTGAGAAAACAGCATCTACTGTGATGCTCCTGGGGTACACACGCTGTAATGGTGGAGTAGCGTGCGACCTATGAACTTTGTACGTAACTACGGCTCCCTTGAGCCTTCGAGCTGACGAGCTCAGGTTAACGCCCTACGCGCCTGGAGAGGTACCATACCTGATAACACTTTGGCAGCCTGCACAGCAACCCCTGACACTCATCCTACACTCTGCTGATGAAGGACAAAAATCCAGAAACACCGGTGTCCAGAGTTGGCCTGCAACCATGCATCACACTTCGGAACTTTGTTAAGCGCACCCGCTTTGAGAAAACAGCATCTACTGTGATGCTCCTGGGGTACACACGCTGTAATGGTGGAGTAGCGTGCGACCTATGAACTTTGTACGTAACTACGGCTCCCTTGAGCCTTCGAGCTGACGAGCTCAGGTTAACGCCCTACGCGCCTGGAGAGGTACCATACCTGATAACACTTTGGCAGCCTGCACAGCAACCCCTGACACTCATCCTACACTCTGCTGATGAAGGACAAAAATCCAGAAACACCGGTGTCCAGAGTTGGCCTGCAACCATGCATCACACTTCGGAACTTTGTTAAGCGCACCCGCTTTGAGAAAACAGCATCTACTGTGATGCTCCTGGGGTACACACGCTGTAATGGTGGAGTAGCGTGCGACCTATGAACTTTGTACGTAACTACGGCTCCCTTGAGCCTTCGAGCTGACGAGCTCAGGTTAACGCCCTACGCGCCTGGAGAGGTACCATACCTGATAACACTTTGGCAGCCTGCACAGCAACCCCTGACACTCATCCTACACTCTGCTGATGAAGGACAAAAATCCAGAAACACCGGTGTCCAGAGTTGGCCTGCAACCATGCATCACACTTCGGAACTTTGTTAAGCGCACCCGCTTTGAGAAAACAGCATCTACTGTGATGCTCCTGGGGTACACACGCTGTAATGGTGGAGTAGCGTGCGACCTATGAACTTTGTACGTAACTACGGCTCCCTTGAGCCTTCGAGCTGACGAGCTCAGGTTAACGCCCTACGCGCCTGGAGAGGTACCATACCTGATAACACTTTGGCAGCCTGCACAGCAACCCCTGACACTCATCGTACACTCTGCTGATGAAGGACAAAAATCCAGAAACACCGGTGTCCAGAGTTGGCCTGCAACCATGCATCACACTTCGGAACTTTGTTAAGCGCACCCGCTTTGAGAAAACAGCATCTACTGTGATGCTCCTGGGGTACACACGCTGTAATGGTGGAGTAGCGTGCGACCTATGAACTTTGTACGTAACTACGGCTCCCTTGAGCCTTCGAGCTGACGAGCTCAGGTTAACGCCCTACGCGCCTAGAGAGGTACCATACCTGATAACACTTTGGCAGCCTGCACAGCAACCCCTGACACTCATCCTACACTCTGCTGATGAAGGACAAAAATCCAGAAACACCGGTGTCCAGAGTTGGCCTGCAACCATGCATCACACTTCGGAACTTTGTTAAGCGCACCCGCTTTGAGAAAACAACATCTACTGTGATGCTCCTGGGGTACACACGCTGTAATGGTGGAGTAGCGTGCGACCTATGAACTTTGTACGTAACTACGGCTCCCTTGAGCCTTCGAGCTGACGAGCTCAGGTTAACGCCCTACGCGCCTGGAGAGGTACCATACCTGATAACACTTTGGCAGCCTGCACAGCAACCCCTGACACTCATCCTACACTCTGCTGATGAAGGACAAAAATCCAGAAACACCGGTGTCCAGAGTTGGCCTGCAACCATGCATCACACTTCGGAACTTTGTTAAGCGCACCCGCTTTGAGAAAACAGCATCTACTGTGATGCTCCTGGGGTACACACGCTGTAATGGTGGAGTAGCGTGCGACCTATGAACTTTGTACGTAACTACGGCTCCCTTGAGCCTTCGAGCTGATGAGCTCAGGTTAACGCCCTACGCGCCTGGAGAGGTACCATACCTGATAACACTTTGGCAGCCTGCACAGCAACCCCTGACACTCATCCTACACTCTGCTGATGAAGGACAAAAATCCAGAAACACCGGTGTCCAGAGTTGGCCTGCAACCATGCATCACACTTCGGAACTTTGTTAAGCGCACCCGCTTTGAGAAAACAGCATCTACTGTGATGCTCCTGGGGTACACACGCTGTAATGGTGGAGTAGCGTGCGACCTATGAACTTTGTACGTAACTACGGCTCCCTTGAGCCTTCGAGCTGACGAGCTCAGGTTAACGCCCTACGCGCCTGGGGAGGTACCATACCTGATAACACTTTGGCAGCCTGCACAGCAACCCCTGACACTCATCCTACACTCTGCTGATGAAGGACAAAAATCCAGAAACACCGGTGTCCAGAGTTGGCCTGCAACCATGCATCACACTTCGGAACTTTGTTAAGCGCACCCGCTTTGAGAAAACAACATCTACTGTGATGCTCCTGGGGTACACACGCTGTAATGGTGGAGTAGCGTGCGACCTATGAACTTTGTACGTAACTACGGCTCCCTTGAGCCTTCGAGCTGACGAGCTCAGGTTAACGCCCTACGCGCCTGGAGAGGTACCATACCTGATAACACTTTGGCAGCCTGCACAGCAACCCCTGACACTCATCCTACACTCTGCTGATGAAGGACAAAAATCCAGAAACACCGGTGTCCAGAGTTGGCCTGCAACCATGCATCACACTTCGGAACTTTGTTAAGCGCACCCGCTTTGAGAAAACAGCATCTACTGTGATGCTCCTGGGGTACACACGCTGTAATGGTGGAGTAGCGTGCGACCTATGAACTTTGTACGTAACTACGGCTCCCTTGAGCCTTCGAGCTGATGAGCTCAGGTTAACGCCCTACGCGCCTGGAGAGGTACCATACCTGATAACACTTTGGCAGCCTGCACAGCAACCCCTGACACTCATCCTACACTCTGCTGATGAAGGACAAAAATCCAGAAACACCGGTGTCCAGAGTTGGCCTGCAACCATGCATCACACTTCGGAACTTTGTTAAGCGCACCCGCTTTGAGAAAACAGCATCTACTGTGATGCTCCTGGGGTACACACGCTGTAATGGTGGAGTAGCGTGCGACCTATGAACTTTGTACGTAACTACGGCTCCCTTGAGCCTTCGAGCTGACGAGCTCAGGTTAACGCCCTACGCGCCTGGAGAGGTACCATACCTGATAACACTTTGGCAGCCTGCACAGCAACCCCTGACACTCATCCTACACTCTGCTGATGAAGGACAAAAATCCAGAAACACCGGTGTCCAGAGTTGGCCTGCAACCATGCATCACACTTCGGAACTTTGTTAAGCGCACCCGCTTTGAGAAAACAACATCTACTGTGATGCTCCTGGGGTACACATGCTGTAATGGTGGAGTAGCGTGCGACCTATGAACTTTGTACGTAACTACGGCTCCCTTGAGCCTTCGAGCTGACGAGCTCAGGTTAACGCCCTACGCGCCTGGAGAGGTACCATACCTGATAACACTTTGGCAGCCTGCACAGCAACCCCTGACACTCATCCTACACTCTGCTGATGAAGGACAAAAATCCAGAAACACCGGTGTCCAGAGTTGGCCTGCAACCATGCATCACACTTCGGAACTTTGTTAAGCGCACCCGCTTTGAGAAAACAGCATCTACTGTGATGCTCCTGGGGTACACACGCTGTAATGGTGGAGTAGCGTGCGACCTATGAACTTTGTACGTAACTACGGCTCCCTTGAGCCTTCGAGCTGATGAGCTCAGGTTAACGCCCTACGCGCCTGGAGAGGTACCATACCTGATAACACTTTGGCAGCCTGCACAGCAACCCCTGACACTCATCCTACACTCTGCTGATGAAGGACAAAAATCCAGAAACACCGGTGTCCAGAGTTGGCCTGCAACCATGCATCACACTTCGGAACTTTGTTAAGCGCACCCGCTTTGAGAAAACAGCATCTACTGTGATGCTCCTGGGGTACACACGCTGTAATGGTGGAGTAGCGTGCGACCTATGAACTTTGTACGTAACTACGGCTCCCTTGAGCCTTCGAGCTGACGAGCTCAGGTTAACGCCCTACGCGCCTGGGGAGGTACCATACCTGATAACACTTTGGCAGCCTGCACAGCAACCCCTGACACTCATCGTACACTCTGCTGATGAAGGACAAAAATCCAGAAACACCGGTGTCCAGAGTTGGCCTGCAACCATGCATCACACTTCGGAACTTTGTTAAGCGCACCCGCTTTGAGAAAACAGCATCTACTGTGATGCTCCTGGGGTACACACGCTGTAATGGTGGAGTAGCGTGCGACCTATGAACTTTGTACGTAACTACGGCTCCCTTGAGCCTTCGAGCTGACGAGCTCAGGTTAACGCCCTACGCGCCTAGAGAGGTACCATACCTGATAACACTTTGGCAGCCTGCACAGCAACCCCTGACACTCATCCTACACTCTGCTGATGAAGGACAAAAATCCAGAAACACCGGTGTCCAGAGTTGGCCTGCAACCATGCATCACACTTCGGAACTTTGTTAAGCGCACCCGCTTTGAGAAAACAACATCTACTGTGATGCTCCTGGGGTACACACGCTGTAATGGTGGAGTAGCGTGCGACCTATGAACTTTGTACGTAACTACGGCTCCCTTGAGCCTTCGAGCTGACGAGCTCAGGTTAACGCCCTACGCGCCTGGAGAGGTACCATACCTGATAACACTTTGGCAGCCTGCACAGCAACCCCTGACACTCATCCTACACTCTGCTGATGAAGGACAAAAATCCAGAAACACCGGTGTCCAGAGTTGGCCTGCAACCATGCATCACACTTCGGAACTTTGTTAAGCGCACCCGCTTTGAGAAAACAGCATCTACTGTGATGCTCCTGGGGTACACACGCTGTAATGGTGGAGTAGCGTGCGACCTATGAACTTTGTACGTAACTACGGCTCCCTTGAGCCTTCGAGCTGATGAGCTCAGGTTAACGCCCTACGCGCCTGGAGAGGTACCATACCTGATAACACTTTGGCAGCCTGCACAGCAACCCCTGACACTCATCCTACACTCTGCTGATGAAGGACAAAAATCCAGAAACACCGGTGTCCAGAGTTGGCCTGCAACCATGCATCACACTTCGGAACTTTGTTAAGCGCACCCGCTTTGAGAAAACAGCATCTACTGTGATGCTCCTGGGGTACACACGCTGTAATGGTGGAGTAGCGTGCGACCTATGAACTTTGTACGTAACTACGGCTCCCTTGAGCCTTCGAGCTGACGAGCTCAGGTTAACGCCCTACGCGCCTGGGGAGGTACCATACCTGATAACACTTTGGCAGCCTGCACAGCAACCCCTGACACTCATCCTACACTCTGCTGATGAAGGACAAAAATCCAGAAACACCGGTGTCCAGAGTTGGCCTGCAACCATGCATCACACTTCGGAACTTTGTTAAGCGCACCCGCTTTGAGAAAACAACATCTACTGTGATGCTCCTGGGGTACACACGCTGTAATGGTGGAGTAGCGTGCGACCTATGAACTTTGTACGTAACTACGGCTCCCTTGAGCCTTCGAGCTGACGAGCTCAGGTTAACGCCCTACGCGCCTGGAGAGGTACCATACCTGATAACACTTTGGCAGCCTGCACAGCAACCCCTGACACTCATCCTACACTCTGCTGATGAAGGACAAAAATCCAGAAACACCGGTGTCCAGAGTTGGCCTGCAACCATGCATCACACTTCGGAACTTTGTTAAGCGCACCCGCTTTGAGAAAACAGCATCTACTGTGATGCTCCTGGGGTACACACGCTGTAATGGTGGAGTAGCGTGCGACCTATGAACTTTGTACGTAACTACGGCTCCCTTGAGCCTTCGAGCTGATGAGCTCAGGTTAACGCCCTACGCGCCTGGAGAGGTACCATACCTGATAACACTTTGGCAGCCTGCACAGCAACCCCTGACACTCATCCTACACTCTGCTGATGAAGGACAAAAATCCAGAAACACCGGTGTCCAGAGTTGGCCTGCAACCATGCATCACACTTCGGAACTTTGTTAAGCGCACCCGCTTTGAGAAAACAGCATCTACTGTGATGCTCCTGGGGTACACACGCTGTAATGGTGGAGTAGCGTGCGACCTATGAACTTTGTACGTAACTACGGCTCCCTTGAGCCTTCGAGCTGACGAGCTCAGGTTAACGCCCTACGCGCCTGGAGAGGTACCATACCTGATAACACTTTGGCAGCCTGCACAGCAACCCCTGACACTCATCCTACACTCTGCTGATGAAGGACAAAAATCCAGAAACACCGGTGTCCAGAGTTGGCCTGCAACCATGCATCACACTTCGGAACTTTGTTAAGCGCACCCGCTTTGAGAAAACAACATCTACTGTGATGCTCCTGGGGTACACACGCTGTAATGGTGGAGTAGCGTGCGACCTATGAACTTTGTACGTAACTACGGCTCCCTTGAGCCTTCGAGCTGACGAGCTCAGGTTAACGCCCTACGCGCCTGGAGAGGTACCATACCTGATAACACTTTGGCAGCCTGCACAGCAACCCCTGACACTCATCCTACACTCTGCTGATGAAGGACAAAAATCCAGAAACACCGGTGTCCAGAGTTGGCCTGCAACCATGCATCACACTTCGGAACTTTGTTAAGCGCACCCGCTTTGAGAAAACAGCATCTACTGTGATGCTCCTGGGGTACACACGCTGTAATGGTGGAGTAGCGTGCGACCTATGAACTTTGTACGTAACTACGGCTCCCTTGAGCCTTCGAGCTGATGAGCTCAGGTTAACGCCCTACGCGCCTGGAGAGGTACCATACCTGATAACACTTTGGCAGCCTGCACAGCAACCCCTGACACTCATCCTACACTCTGCTGATGAAGGACAAAAATCCAGAAACACCGGTGTCCAGAGTTGGCCTGCAACCATGCATCACACTTCGGAACTTTGTTAAGCGCACCCGCTTTGAGAAAACAGCATCTACTGTGATGCTCCTGGGGTACACACGCTGTAATGGTGGAGTAGCGTGCGACCTATGAACTTTGTACGTAACTACGGCTCCCTTGAGCCTTCGAGCTGACGAGCTCAGGTTAACGCCCTACGCGCCTGGGGAGGTACCATACCTGATAACACTTTGGCAGCCTGCACAGCAACCCCTGACACTCATCCTACACTCTGCTGATGAAGGACAAAAATCCAGAAACACCGGTGTCCAGAGTTGGCCTGCAACCATGCATCACACTTCGGAACTTTGTTAAGCGCACCCGCTTTGAGAAAACAACATCTACTGTGATGCTCCTGGGGTACACACGCTGTAATGGTGGAGTAGCGTGCGACCTATAAACTTTGTACGTAACTACGGCTCCCTTGAGCCTTCGAGCTGACGAGCTCAGGTTAACGCCCTACGCGCCTGGAGAGGTACCATACCTGATAACACTTTGGCAGCCTGCACAGCAACCCCTGACACTCATCCTACACTCTGCTGATGAAGGACAAAAATCCAGAAACACCGGTGTCCAGAGTTGGCCTGCAACCATGCATCACACTTCGGAACTTTGTTAAGCGCACCCGCTTTGAGAAAACAGCATCTACTGTGATGCTCCTGGGGTACACACGCTGTAATGGTGGAGTAGCGTGCGACCTATGAACTTTGTACGTAACTACGGCTCCCTTGAGCCTTCGAGCTGATGAGCTCAGGTTAACGCCCTACGCGCCTGGAGAGGTACCATACCTGATAACACTTTGGCAGCCTGCACAGCAACCCCTGACACTCATCCTACACTCTGCTGATGAAGGACAAAAATCCAGAAACACCGGTGTCCAGAGTTGGCCTGCAACCATGCATCACACTTCGGAACTTTGTTAAGCGCACCCGCTTTGAGAAAACAGCATTTACTGTGATGCTCCTGGGGTACACACGCTGTAATGGTGGAGTAGCGTGCGACCTATGAACTTTGTACGTAACTACGGCTCCCTTGAGCCTTCGAGCTGACGAGCTCAGGTTAACGCCCTACGCGCCTGGGGAGGTACCATACCTGATAACACTTTGGCAGCCTGCACAGCAACCCCTGACACTCATCCTACACTCTGCTGATGAAGGACAAAAATCCAGAAACACCGGTGTCCAGAGTTGGCCTGCAACCATGCATCACACTTCGGAACTTTGTTAAGCGCACCCGCTTTGAGAAAACAACATCTACTGTGATGCTCCTGGGGTACACACGCTGTAATGGTGGAGTAGCGTGCGACCTATGAACTTTGTACGTAACTACGGCTCCCTTGAGCCTTCGAGCTGACGAGCTCAGGTTAACGCCCTACGCGCCTGGAGAGGTACCATACCTGATAACACTTTGGCAGCCTGCACAGCAACCCCTGACACTCATCGTACACTCTGCTGATGAAGGACAAAAATCCAGAAACACCGGTGTCCAGAGTTGGCCTGCAACCATGCATCACACTTCGGAACTTTGTTAAGCGCACCCGCTTTGAGAAAACAGCATCTACTGTGATGCTCCTGGGGTACACACGCTGTAATGGTGGAGTAGCGTGCGACCTATGAACTTTGTACGTAACTACGGCTCCCTTGAGCCTTCGAGCTGACGAGCTCAGGTTAACGCCCTACGCGCCTGGAGAGGTACCATACCTGATAACACTTTGGCAGCCTGCACAGCAACCCCTGACACTCATCCTACACTCTGCTGATGAAGGACAAAAATCCAGAAACACCGGTGTCCAGAGTTGGCCTGCAACCATGCATCACACTTCGGAACTTTGTTAAGCGCACCCGCTTTGAGAAAACAGCATCTACTGTGATGCTCCTGGGGTACACACGCTGTAATGGTGGAGTAGCGTGCGACCTATGAACTTTGTACGTAACTACGGCTCCCTTGAGCCTTCGAGCTGACGAGCTCAGGTTAACGCCCTACGCGCCTGGAGAGGTACCATACCTGATAACACTTTGGCAGCCTGCACAGCAACCCCTGACACTCATCCTACACTCTGCTGATGAAGGACAAAAATCCAGAAACACCGGTGTCCAGAGTTGGCCTGCAACCATGCATCACACTTCGGAACTTTGTTAAGCGCACCCGCTTTGAGAAAACAGCATCTACTGTGATGCTCCTGGGGTACACATGCTGTAATGGTGGAGTAGCGTGCGACCTATGAACTTTGTACGTAACTACGGCTCCCTTGAGCCTTCGAGCTGACGAGCTCAGGTTAACGCCCTACGCGCCTGGAGAGGTACCATACCTGATAACACTTTGGCAGCCTGCACAGCAACCCCTGACACTCATCCTACACTCTGCTGATGAAGGACAAAAATCCAGAAACACCGGTGTCCAGAGTTGGCCTGCAACCATGCATCACACTTCGGAACTTTGTTAAGCGCACCCGCTTTGAGAAAACAGCATCTACTGTGATGCTCCTGGGGTACACACGCTGTAATGGTGGAGTAGCGTGCGACCTATGAACTTTGTACGTAACTACGGCTCCCTTGAGCCTTCGAGCTGACGAGCTCAGGTTAACGCCCTACGCGCCTGGAGAGGTACCATACCTGATAACACTTTGGCAGCCTGCACAGCAACCCCTTACACTCATCCTACACTCTGCTGATGAAGGACAAAAATCCAGAAACACCGGTGTCCAGAGTTGGCCTGCAACCATGCATCACACTTCGGAACTTTGTTAAGCGCACCCGCTTTGAGAAAACAGCATCTACTGTGATGCTCCTGGGGTACACACGCTGTAATGGTGGAGTAGCGTGCGACCTATGAACTTTGTACGTAACTACGGCTCCCTTGAGCCTTCGAGCTGACGAGCTCAGGTTAACGCCCTACGCGCCTGGAGAGGTACCATACCTGATAACACTTTGGCAGCCTGCACAGCAACCCCTGACACTCATCCTACACTCTGCTGATGAAGGACAAAAATCCAGAAACACCGGTGTCCAGAGTTGGCCTGCAACCATGCATCACACTTCGGAACTTTGTTAAGCGCACCCGCTTTGAGAAAACAGCATCTACTGTGATGCTCCTGGGGTACACACGCTGTAATGGTGGAGTAGCGTGCGACCTATGAACTTTGTACGTAACTACGGCTCCCTTGAGCCTTCGAGCTGACGAGCTCAGGTTAACGCCCTACACGCCTGGAGAGGTACCATACCTGATAACACTTTGGCAGCCTGCACAGCAACCCCTGACACTCATCCTACACTCTGCTGATGAAGGACAAAAATCCAGAAACACCGGTGTCCAGAGTTGGCCTGCAACCATGCATCACACTTCGGAACTTTGTTAAGCGCACCCGCTTTGAGAAAACAGCATCTACTGTGATGCTCCTGGGGTACACACGCTGTAATGGTGGAGTAGCGTGCGACCTATGAACTTTGTACGTAACTACGGCTCCCTTGAGCCTTCGAGCTGACGAGCTCAGGTTAACGCCCTACGCGCCTGGAGAGGTACCATACCTGATAACACTTTGGCAGCCTGCACAGCAACCCCTGACACTCATCCTACACTCTGCTGATGAAGGAAAAAAATCCAGAAACACCGGTGTCCAGAGTTGGCCTGCAACCATGCATCACACTTCGGAACTTTGTTAAGCGCACCCGCTTTGAGAAAACAGCATCTACTGTGATGCTCCTGGGGTACACACGCTGTAATGGTGGAGTAGGGTGCGACCTATGAACTTTGTACGTAACTACGGCTCCCTTGAGCCTTCGAGCTGACGAGCTCAGGTTAACGCCCTACGCGCCTGGAGAGGTACCATACCTGATAACACTTTGGCAGCCTGCACAGCAACCCCTGACACTCATCCTACACTCTGCTGATGAAGGACAAAAATCCAGAAACACCGGTGTCCAGAGTTGGCCTGCAACCATGCATCACACTTCGGAACTTTGTTAAGCGCACCCGCTTTGAGAAAACAACATCTACTGTGATGCTCCTGGGGTACACACGCTGTAATGGTGGAGTAGCGTGCGACCTATGAACTTTGTACGTAACTACGGCTCCCTTGAGCCTTCCAGCTGACGAGCTCAGGTTAACGCCCTACGCGCCTGGAGAGGTACCATACCTGATAACACTTTGGCAGCCTGCACAGCAACCCCTGACACTCATCGTACACTCTGCTGATGAAGGACAAAAATCCAGAAACACCGGTGTCCAGAGTTGGCCTGCAACCATGCATCACACTTCGGAACTTTGTTAAGCGCACCCGCTTTGAGAAAACAGCATCTACTGTGATGCTCCTGGGGTACACACGCTGTAATGGTGGAGTAGCGTGCGACCTATGAACTTTGTACGTAACTACGGCTCCCTTGAGCCTTCGAGCTGACGAGCTCAGGTTAACGCCCTACGCGCCTGGAGAGGTACCATACCTGATAACACTTTGGCAGCCTGCACAGCAACCCCTGACACTCATCCTACACTCTGCTGATGAAGGACAAAAATCCAGAAACACCGGTGTCCAGAGTTGGCCTGCAACCATGCATCACACTTCGGAACTTTGTTAAGCGCACCCGCTTTGAGAAAACAGCATCTACTGTGATGCTCCTGGGGTACACATGCTGTAATGGTGGAGTAGCGTGCGACCTATGAACTTTGTACGTAACTACGGCTCCCTTGAGCCTTCGAGCTGACGAGCTCAGGTTAACGCCCTACGCGCCTGGAGAGGTACCATACCTGATAACACTTTGGCAGCCTGCACAGCAACCCCTGACACTCATCCTACACTCTGCTGATGAAGGACAAAAATCCAGAAACACCGGTGTCCAGAGTTGGCCTGCAACCATGCATCACACTTCGGAACTTTGTTAAGCGCACCCGCTTTGAGAAAACAGCATCTACTGTGATGCTCCTGGGGTACACACGCTGTAATGGTGGAGTAGCGTGCGACCTATGAACTTTGTACGTAACTACGGCTCCCTTGAGCCTTCGAGCTGACGAGCTCAGGTTAACGCCCTACGCGCCTGGAGAGGTACCATACCTGATAACACTTTGGCAGCCTGCACAGCAACCCCTGACACTCATCCTACACTCTGCTGATGAAGGACAAAAATCCAGAAACACCGGTGTCCAGAGTTGGCCTGCAACCATGCATCACACTTCGGAACTTTGTTAAGCGCACCCGCTTTGAGAAAACAGCATCTACTGTGATGCTCCTGGGGTACACACGCTGTAATGGTGGAGTAGCGTGCGACCTATGAACTTTGTACGTAACTACGGCTCCCTTGAGCCTTCGAGCTGACGAGCTCAGGTTAACGCCCTACGCGCCTGGAGCGGTACCATACCTGATAACACTTTGGCAGCCTGCACAGCAACCCCTGACACTCATCCTACACTCTGCTGATGAAGGACAAAAATCCAGAAACACCGGTGTCCAGAGTTGGCCTGCAACCATGCATCACACTTCGGAACTTTGTTAAGCGCACCCGCTTTGAGAAAACAGCATCTACTGTGATGCTCCTGGGGTACACACGCTGTAATGGTGGAGTAGCGTGCGACCTATGAACTTTGTACGTAACTACGGCTCCCTTGAGCCTTCGAGCTGACGAGCTCATGTTAACGCCCTACACGCCTGGAGAGGTACCATACCTGATAACACTTTGGCAGCCTGCACAGCAACCCCTGACACTCATCCTACACTCTGCTGATGAAGGACAAAAATCCAGAAACACCGGTGTCCAGAGTTGGCCTGCAACCATGCATCACACTTCGGAACTTTGTTAAGCGCACCCGCTTTGAGAAAACAGCATCTACTGTGATGCTCCTGGGGTACACACGCTGTAATGGTGGAGAAGCGTGCGACCTATGAACTTTGTACGTAACTACGGCTCCCTTGAGCCTTCGAGCTGACGAGCTCAGGTTAACGCCCTACGCGCCTGGAGAAGTACCATGCCTGATAACACTTTGGCAGCCTGCACAGCAACCCCTGACACTCATCCTACACTCTGCTGATGAAGGACAAAAATCCAGAAACACCGGTGTCCAGAGTTGGCCTGCAACCATGCATCACACTTCGGAACTTTGTTAAGCGCACCCGCTTTGAGAAAACAGCATCTACTGTGATGCTCCTGGGGTACACACGCTGTAATGGTGGAGTAGCGTGCGACCTATGAACTTTGTACGTAACTACGGCTCCCTTGAGCCTTCGAGCTGACGAGCTCAGGTTAACGCCCTACGCACCTGGAGAGGTACCATACCTGATAACACTTTGGCAGCCTGCACAGCAACCCCTGACACTCATCCTACACTCTGCTGATGAAGGACAAAAATCCAGAAACACCGGTGTCCAGAGTTGGCCTGCAACCATGCATCACACTTCGGAACTTTGTTAAGCGCACCCGCTTTGAGAAAACAGCATCTACTGTGATGCTCCTGGGGTACACACGCTGTAATGGTGGAGTAGCGTGCGACCTATGAACTTTGTACGTAACTACGGCTCCCTTGAGCCTTCGAGCTGACGAGCTCAGGTTAACGCCCTACGCGCCTGGAGAGGTACCATACCTGATAACACTTTGGCAGCCTGCACAGCAACCCCTGACACTCATCCTACACTCTGCTGATGAAGGACAAAAATCCAGAAACACCGGTGTCCAGAGTTGGCCTGCAACCATGCATCACACTTCGGAACTTTGTTAAGCGCACCCGCTTTGAGAAAACAGCATCTACTGTGATGCTCCTGGGGTACACACGCTGTAATGGTGGAGTAGCGTGCGACCTATGAACTTTGTATGTAACTACGGCTCCCTTGAGCCTTCGAGCTGACGAGCTCAGGTTAACGCCCTACGCGCCTGGAGAGGTACCATACCTGATAACACTTTGGCAGCCTGCACAGCAACCCCTGACACTCATCCTACACTCTGCTGATGAAGGACAAAAATCCAGAAACACTGGTGTCCAGAGTTGACCTGCAACCATGCATCACACTTCGGAACTTTGTTAAGCGCACCCGCTTTGAGAAAACAGCATCTACTGTGATGCTCCTGGGGTACACACGCTGTAATGGTGGAGTAGCGTGCGACCTATGAACTTTGTACGTAACTACGGCTCCCTTGAGCCTTCGAGCTGACGAGCTCAGGTTAACGCCCTACGCGCCTGGAGAGGTACCATACCTGATAACACTTTGGCAGCCTGCACAGCAACCCCTGACACTCATCCTACACTCTGCTGATGAAGGACAAAAATCCAGAAACACCGGTGTCCAGAGTTGGCCTGCAACCATGCATCACACTTCGGAACTTTGTTAAGCGCACCCGCTTTAGAAAACAGCATCTACTGTGATGCTCCTGGGGTACACACGCTGTAATGGTGGAGTAGCGTGCGACCTATGAACTTTGTACGTAACTACGGCTCCCTTGAGCCTTCGAGCTGACGAGCTCAGGTTAACGCCCTACGCGCCTGGAGAGGTACCATACCTGATAACACTTTGGCAGCCTGCACAGCAACCCCTGACACTCATCCTACACTCTGCTGATGAAGGACAAAAATCCAGAAACACCGGTGTCCAGAGTTGGCCTGCAACCATGCATCACACTTCGGAACTTTGTTAAGCGCACCCGCTTTGAGAAAACAGCATCTACTGTGATGCTCCTGGGGTACACACGCTGTAATGGTGGAGTAGCGTGCGACCTATGAACTTTGTACGTAACTACGGCTCCCTTGAGCCTTCGAGCTGACGAGCTCAGGTTAACGCCCTACGCGCCTGTAGAGGTACCATACCTGATAACACTTTGGCAGCCTGCACAGCAACCCCTGACACTCATCCTACACTCTGCTGATGAAGGACAAAAATCCAGAAACACCGGTGTCCAGAGTTGGCCTGCAACCATGCATCACACTTCGGAACTTTGTTAAGCGCACCCGCTTTGAGAAAACAGCATCTACTGTGATGCTCCTGGGGTACACATGCTGTAATGGTGGAGTAGCGTGCGACCTATGAACTTTGTACGTAACTACGGCTCCCTTGAGCCTTCGAGCTGACGAGCTCAGGTTAACGCCCTACGCGCCTGGAGAGGTACCATACCTGATAACACTTTGGCAGCCTGCACAGCAACCCCTGACACACATCCTACACTCTGCTGATGAAGGACAAAAATCCAGAAACACCGGTGTCCAGAGTTGGCCTGCAACCATGCATCACACTTCGGAACTTTGTTAAGCGCACCCGCTTTGAGAAAACAGCATCTACTGTGATGCTCCTGGGGTACACACGCTGTAATGGTGGAGTAGCGTGCGACCTATGAACTTTGTATGTAACTACGGCTCCCTTGAGCCTTCGAGCTGACGAGCTCAGGTTAACGCCCTACGCGCCTGGAGAGGTACCATACCTGATAACACTTTGGCAGCCTGCACAGCAACCCCTGACACTCATCCTACACTCTGCTGATGAAGGACAAAAATCCAGAAACACCGGTGTCCAGAGTTGGCCTGCAACCATGCATCACACTTCGGAACTTTGTTAAGCGCACCCGCTTTGAGAAAACAGCATCTACTGTGATGCTCCTGGGGTACACACGCTGTAATGGTGGAGTAGCGTGCGACCTATGAACTTTGTACGTAACTACGGCTCCCTTGAGCCTTCGAGCTGACGAGCTCAGGTTAACGCCCTACGCGCCTGGAGAGGTACCATACCTGATAACACTTTGGCAGCCTGCACAGCAACCCCTGACACTCATCCTACACTCTGCTGATGAAGGACAAAAATCCAGAAACACCGGTGTCCAGAGTTGGCCTGCAACCATGCATCACACTTCGGAACTTTGTTAAGCGCACCCGCTTTGAGAAAACAGCATCTACTGTGATGCTCCTGGGGTACACACGCTGTAATGGTGGAGTAGCGTGCGACCTATGAACTTTGTACGTAACTACGGCTCCCTTGAGCCTTCGAGCTGACGAGCTCAGGTTAACGCCCTACGCGCCTGGAGAGGTACCATACCTGATAACACTTTGGCAGCCTGCAGAGCAACCCCTGACACTCATCCTACACTCTGCTGATGAAGGACAAAAATCCAGAAACACCGGTGTCCAGAGTTGGCCTGCAACCATGCATCACACTTCGGAACTTTGTTAAGCGCACCCGCTTTGAGAAAACAGCATCTACTGTGATGCTCCTGGGGTACACACGCTGTAATGGTGGAGTAGCGTGCGACCTATGAACTTTGTACGTAACTACGGCTCCCTTGAGCCTTCGAGCTGACGAGCTCAGGTTAACGCCCTACGCGCCTGGAGAGGTACCATACCTGATAACACTTTGGCAGCCTGCACAGCAACCCCTGACACTCATCCTACACTCCGCTGATGAAGGACAAAAATCCAGAAACACCGGTGTCCAGAGTTGGCCTGCAACCATGCATCACACTTCGGAACTTTGTTAAGCGCACCCGCTTTGAGAAAACAGCATCTACTGTGATGCTCCTGGGGTACACACGCTGTAATGGTGGAGTAGCGTGCGACCTATGAACTTTGTACGTAACTACGGCTCCCTTGAGCCTTCGAGCTGACGAGATCAGGTTAACGCCCTACGCGCCTGGAGAGGTACCATACCTGATAACACTTTGGCAGCCTGCACAGCAACCCCTGACACTCATCCTACACTCTGCTGATGAAGGACAAAAATCCAGAAACACCGGTGTCCAGAGTTGGCCTGCAACCATGCATCACACTTCGGAACTTTGTTAAGCGCACCCGCTTTGAGAAAACAGCATCTACTGTGATGCTCCTGGGGTACACACGCTGTAATGGTGGAGTAGCGTGCGACCTATGAACTTTGTACGTAACTACGGCTCCCTTGAGCCTTCGAGCTGACGAGCTCAGGTTAACGCCCTACGCGCCTGGAGAGGTACCATACCTGATAACACTTTGGCAGCCTGCACAGCAACCCCTGACACTCATCCTACACTCTGCTGATGAAGGACAAAAATCCAGAAACACCGGTGTCCAGAGTTGGCCTGCAACCATGCATCACACTTCGGAACTTTGTTAAGCGCACCCTCTTTGAGAAAACAGCATCTACTGTGATGCTCCTGGGGTACACACGCTGTAATGGTGGAGTAGCGTGCGACCTATGAACTTTGTACGCACTCGAGTGAATACGATTGCGCAACGTAAGCATCCGACGTGCCTACGCGACGCGCCCCAGGGAGCGCCCCGGGGCACGTAGCGTAAGCGCGTCGGGTGATGAAAGCCCTGGTCATGTGACCTTAAAATAACTCTTTTCATTGGTTGTTATCAGTTTTTTTTACAACTAACGAAAACCCCACCCATTTCCTTCATTTCTTCTTTCACTTTGGAGACAGCAAGACCTGTTTTTTTCTGTCCTACCATTTTGTGGAAAGAATGGCAGCTAGACCATCCAGCAGTAGTGAGGACTCAGATGGCTTCATTCAGGAAGAGCCTCCTCAGCCCAAGATCAACGAGCATTTTATTTGGAAATTTTTTTCAATACCTGAAGGATTAAAAAAGGTGAAGGCTCCCAAAGTAGAATGCAAAATCTGCCAAACTGTGCTTTCCCGAGGAGACCCAAAAAGGAAGTACAGTTTTGGCAATTCGACAATGATTCGCCACGTCCAACGCTGGCACCCCCAGAACTATGCCCGGGAGAGTGTCCGAGACCTGGCACGTAATCCCCCAAGGGATGGTGCCTTTACATCTACAGGAGGAGCCACAACATCAGGGAGAGGACGTGCAGCGGAATTGGAGATGATTCCGAACATTCAACCTGTTTTTAGTGACATTACTATAAAGTGCAAGCAATGCGATGAACTGCTTTGCTATGGTGAGCAGAGCATCAAGCTCATTGCACGCAAGAGGCAAGAACACCGCTGCCTTCCCCAGCCCTAAATTGTCCCCTTTTTTTTGCTCCTGTTGAGCAGTTTTGCATTCCGTTTTTGTTTTTGTTCTGAAAAAAACATATAAAAAGAAGAAAAAAAACAGTTCGTTTTAGAACTACCTCCAGTTCTCAAAAAAGAGCTATATTCTTATCAAATTCAAAATGAGTAACTGAAGTGGAGTGCAGTGAGAGAGGAGAGGACATGAAAATGAGTGAGAAAGCAAAGAAAGGGACGAGAGGGGAAGGGAAGTGAAGTAGGAGAACTGAAAGAAGGTGAGTGTGGGGAACGAGAGTGAGGACAAGTAGAGTGAACATGGGGAATGTGGATAAGTGAAGAAAATGTAGTAAAAGTACGGTGGTGTGGAAGGGTAAGAAAAGACTGACGCAAGCCTTTTCACATTATACCTGCGCCAGGTGTAATGTATGCAAAGGGGGCGTATTGACACAAGAAAGGGTCGTAGAAGTGACGCAGTGAAATCTATGAGATTTCACTGCGTCACTTTTAGGACACCATGCGTCAAAATCTTGCGCCTGCCTCACAGCAGGCGTAAGACTGACGCAGGCCCTTTCACATGGGGCTGGCCCCATGTGAAAGGATGCATTGCTGGAGTTGCATCACTTTTGTGACATACTCCAGAAATGCATCACTACCTCTAAGCACTTTAAATTATTATTTTACTGTTTCACTGGGTTTTTAACATGGTACGCTCCCCGGTCCGCTCCCCGGTGCACATACCGGACGCTTCATGGAAGGACCGAAGTGCTGCGCCAGTAGGTAGTTATAGTTAGGATTATTTTCAATAGAAAATCTCAACATTCTATTGTGAATAACTTTGGCGCCGGTAGAGCAATCTGCCTGAGAATTTCCTCAAATTTGCGCTCCGGTCCTTTCCTGAAAGTTTGGGGGGGATTCGTCAAGCGGGGTCTGAGATAAAAGGGGAGTCCCAAAACGTGTTTTCCCCATGTTAATTTCCATAGGGCGGTTGACCTCACTTTTAGCCTGAACGGCTGAATGGATTTCCACCAAACTTGGCAAAATTGTAGGGACTGGTAGCCCGATGTGCCTTTGCTATGTCTCAAGATATGTGCTCCAGTGGATTTTGAGTAATTTAGGTTAAAAAAAATATATATATCTATAAGCGCATTCCGGTACGCGCACCGGGGCGCTAACCAGCGCGCTATGCCAGTTCGCGCGCGGAAAGCTGATTGGCTCTCGGGTGTCTGTCAACATTCCAAACAGTCCGGAGCGGCCGCCATCTGGTGTCTCGGTAGGATCGAGACACAAGAGGTGGCAAAAAACAAAGGGGGAAATGACCATAAGGGGGCAGAGTAGACCCCCCTTGACCCCCTAGGTTTGATGTGGGGGCTATAAAAGGGCCCCACGGGGCAAAATACATTTGCGCGGGGGCAGTGCCCGGTACGCGCACCGCGGAGCATACCCGGGAGCGTACCATGGGGAAAAAAGAATTATAGAGTTTTTAAAAATTGTAGCCTTTTTTTATAATTTGGAGGTAGTTCTAAAAAGAACTGTTTTTTTTCTTCTTTTTGTTGTTTTATATTTTTTTAATGTTTTTTTGAATTTTTTTAACTTTTTTTGGCTTTTATGAACTATTTTATATTTTTTTGTTATTTTTATGGGGAGAAACAAAAAACAGGGAATTGAAAACGGCTCAAAAAAAATCAGGGACAAATTAAGGATTTTTGGGGCATTTGTGGTTGTCACCAGCACGGTTGATGAGCGTTATGCTTTGCTCACCATAGGTGATGGTCTTACCACAAAAAATACAAGAGATCTTGTATTGCGCAAACCTTGATTGAATGTTTGGGACCATCTCCCTTGTTTCTGGTCCCAATGGAGTGGGTTGCTTTCGTTTGAAGGTGCTGGGTGAAGATTGGGGAGGGTTGCTGGCCAGTTCTCTCACCTCTGCCGCAGCATAGTTGTTGGGATGCTTGCGCTGAATGTGCCGAATCATGGTGTTATTACCAAATGAATATTTCCTATTAGGGTTCCCCCTTGAAAGTTCAATGCCACAGATTTGGCAAGTCAACTTTGGTGCATTCACTTTCTTCTTGCCCTCTGGGATGGAAAAAAACTCCCATACAATGTGCTGCTTTGGCCTGTATGGGGTATTGTCTTCTGGCAGCCACCTCCTTCCCTCCTCCTCCTCCTCCTCCTCCTCCTCCTCCTCCTCCTCTTCTTCTTGACCACCAATGTGATGTTGTGGTGGTCCTCTTGGTGGTGGTGGTGCAGATGCTCCAGCTGCTGCTGCTACTGTAGCCATTTTAAAGTACAAAATATTACTCAAAGATCTCCAAACTGGTCTTCTTCAGTCAAATGACAAAGTCAGAATAAGGAAAAAAGGTGGGGGCTTTCCTTAATTGGAAAAAAAACCTGTCCTGAACCAATGAAAAGTGTTAATTTCTGGTCAAATGACCCGACGCGCTTACGCGACGCGTCCCGGGCACGTCACGGGGCGCATCGCGTAAGCGCGTCGGATGCTTACGTTGCGCAATCGTATTCGCTCAAGTGCTTCCGGGTGCGCTTACACCGTGCGTATCACGCGGACGCGGCTACGCGATACGTCACGATGTTGTTTTCGTTCGCGGCAATAGCGCTAACGGGACGCTCACCGGTGTGCGACCCGGGGCGCGCCGGAAAACTGCGCTTTCCGGTGCGCGCCCCGGTGTGCGCACCGGGAGAGCACCGGGCAAAAAAATAATTAAAAAAAAATAAAAAATAGTATTATATAAATATACAATATAGGATTCATTATAAAAAATATTACATTTCATAGGTTTGAGGCCCTATATATAGTTAGGAATTAGCATTTAAAAACCTATGAAATTCACTGAAAAAACCATAGGTTTCACACCAGTCATAGTTAGGAATTAGCATTTATAAAACCTATTAAATTCACTGAAAAAACCATAGGTTTCACACCAGTTATAGTTAGCTGGAAATTTTACTGACATAAAACCATAGAAATTCCAACGTTATAGTTAGTTGGACTCACTATAACAAGCGCGCCTGCAATGCACTGCTGATGACGTCACATATTACATCACTCATGACATCGTCAGTGACATCACTCATGACATCACTTATGACACCATCCTTGTGACAGAGTGACAGACCTCCTTTTAGTGTAATGTAACCCTTGAAACACATATTCAAAAATAGAAACTAACATTTTCAAAAAAATGGAGATACCCATACCAGTTACAACAATCAATTCAGTAATTCCACCATCTATATACACATCCACTCCCTTACCAACAGTTCTATATAGTCACTCATACATATACTCACTCATCATATGTAGTGATACATCTATACATCCTGTTATACACCCACAGTCATCCAAAAGTTACTCACACACATACTCACACATGCAAATAAATTATTGAACATCCATTTATTTGCATATACAACTATACACACACTACCTCCTTACTTCAAAGGAAACTTACACATACTTACTCTCTTAAACAATCACTTATAGAAACACAAACGTAATTAAACAGGAACTCTTACAATCTCTTACTCGAACATATACTCACTTATATACATCAAAACTCACATACACTAGATTAAAATATATGTCGTTACTAAAAAAGACAATAGTGAGACAGTCATTCACTCACTAACACACACATATACACACTCATCCACCCATACAGTCCTGCACATATGCTGTCTTAAAAACACATACAAACAGTGAGTCAGTTACCAACTCATGCAGCCACTTATACACAAAGTGAAACACTGATACATATACATATACTGATAAATATATTTCAATATTTAAAAGTTACTCGCTAATATATGTATTCAATAAGATACACTTAATAAGGCAATTAACCAATCATTTAAAAAAAAAAATCCATTTACACACTTATTTAACCATTTATTCTTCCATCAACCTTTACAAATACATATATAAAACATATCGATTTTTTCAGAAAGACAAACATTCACTGGCTGGTGTCATCAGTGATGTCATGAGTGATGTCACTGACGATGTCATGAGTGATGTAATATGTGACATCATCAGCAGTGCATTGCTTGATTGTTATAGTGAGTCCGACTAACTATAACGTTGGAATTTCTATGGTTTTATGTCAGTAAAATTTCCAGCTAACTATAACTGGTGTGAAACCTATGGTTTTTTCAGTGAATATATATATATGTATAAAATTAAACCTTACAAAAAATGCTAATTATAATATAAATAATAATTTATTTAATAATAGCTTTAAATTACATATGTTAAAGTAAACATATGCACAATGATATCTATGTGTGTGTCTTTTTAAATAAATATAATATTCATAAATATTTTTAATATTTAAATATATTAAGTTATAATTATCTTACTCCTTAAGGTTAATATATTTCATGTTTACTATTTTATGTATATATATATATTTTAAAAAATTATATTTTTGTAATCGATATTAATGTACAACTATATTTATTTTCTATAGTTTGTCTATTTACATCTTAAGTAAAGGAAAATTATATTTTTGTGCTGAACATTTTTGACACAATATTTATATACTATGATATTTGTGGTTTCGATATTTTGTAAATGAACCTGCCCTGGGTTCCACAGTACCTCTTACCAGGGACTTACACACAGTTTATGATCTCTGCTAATTGGGGATGACAATTACACATCACTTTTAGGTAGAGAGCTGTAACATTGGAGTCTGGTCAGCAGGCTTCAGTGTACTGTCAGAGTAGAAAAGCAGCATCTGGTAGTCCAAATGGGGGCAAAAAGATGGGGGACATCTGGAAACCGTACTCTTTTCTTACAACTGCAAAAACCAGAAAAGTGGCTTTTTGGCCCTTAGTACAATCTAGGCCTTTCAGTATGAGGGGTCCATAATTCTAAATTTTCAGAATTTAGTTTCGCCTATTCCTAACATTCAGGCAACATAATATTCTAATAGTAATTGCATTTATATAGTGCTTACCCCACCTAATGAGGCGCTGAAGTGCTTTTTAAGTATGGGCGAATTTTGCGAATCTCACGTTCGCAAATTTTGCGGATTTGCGAACTTGCAATCCGCAAAATCCGCGAATTCTCGCGAATTTGCGGATTTTTTTTTGTGTTTGCAAGGATTTCTGCCAGTTCGCGAGGGTTTCGTACCAGTTCGCAATTGCAAACTTACATTTCGGCTCGCAACGGTCGCGATTATGTTGTTTCTACGTCTGGTTCAACATCACAGGTTCCCAGCACCCTCTGTTTCACCACTGCCACCCTCTGTTACATCAATGCCACCCTCTGGTTCATCATCACTGTAGATTATGGGGGGGAAAAGCAAGCACACCAGCCCTGCTTCAACTGACATGAATTAATTTGGGGTTAGTTTATTAATGTGTCACTGTTTTAAAATTCCAGTCTGGCACCTGCTTCCTTATCTGTAATTTGCTTTCTGTTGCAGTGCATTTTTTTTCCAGGACCTTTGTGGCCTACTTGTGGCTATTCTATGAGCCTGCTGTGAGGGTCAGAGCAGGGTCATACAATTGTTGCAACTAGCAACTGAATTCTGGAGGGGCCCCAGTCAGGAAGCACTACAGGGAATTGTTACTAATGATGAGTTTGAACTCTTGCACCTGCCGAGTGCTTTCAGTTTTGCAAAACTCGTTTTACTGCAATTTCGCAGGATTTGCGGGGCGCGAACACTCGCGAGATCGGATTCGGAAGCCGCGAATTCGTGCAAATATGCAATTTGTTTTTTTGCGGCGTGTTAGTTTGCAAGGTTTTGTGCGTTTTTGCGAGCCGCTCGTAGCGCAAGGCGCGAAGTTACCCTCGCGGTCGTTCAAGGGCGCGGCCATCTTGTTTGCCGGACGTATTTCCGTTTCCGGGCGCGAAGTGTAATTTCGCAAAGTGTGCGGCTCTCCAGTACAGTTTCGCGAGTGTTCTCAAGGAAAATCTCGCGCGAACTTACCCGCGCGGTCGTGAACGGGCGCGGCCATCTTGTTTCTCATTCATTGCTATGGTTCCGGGCATGGTCTTTGTATCCTCTCTAAATCTCTGCCATCCTTTGCTTGTTTGAAGTTTTTTTTTATCTATTTTACTTATTATCTATCCCTCTAGTTTTCTAGCCCTATATTTTTGTGTTTACTGCTACTTTTGGTTAATTTTAAACTACTTTTTTAAACTCTTTTCTTTTCTTCTCTTCCCTATTCTATTTTCTTTATTCCTTTCTGCCCAGACCATGGTGAAGGGAGCCGGGAAGCATCCAGAGAAGGGGAAGGGTCACGCACCCCGTGTCCGGCTCCCCTGCGGGCGTTTGAGGGGGGAGGAGGTCGTACCCAGGGAGATCTTTACCCCGGAGGAGGTGGGCTAACTCATTTTTTATGTTCAGCGCTGCCTCCCCAGGACCATCATGGGAGGCGGCAAGATCAGTGCCGGGTACGGGGTCCGGGAGCGCCGGAAGCAGTGGGAGAAGGTGTGCCAGGCCATTTACCACCACTCTCTGGTCTGGCGCACCTAAAACCAGGCCACCCACCGCTGGACGGATGTCCTGACCCGTGAGCGAGATCTGCTCGACCTCCTTGGCCTTGAGATCCCTGGGCTTGGTAAGTAGTAGTAGCTATTTCTTTACTACTATGTTTTCTCCTGCTGTGTTATTATATTGCAAATTTTTGTTTTTTACCAAGAGCAATAATGCTGCTCATTACATTGTAGGTAAATTATATTTCAAAATCTTCTGTGCATTTCAGGTACACTGCTCTCCTTCTTCTCAGTGGTGTTGCTACTATGCCTATTTGTTTTAGATTTTGTGTTCATTTCTTTGGCCTGTGAAATTATGTATGAGTGTAGTTTAAAGAACTGCGTAATGCTACACACTAAGGTTCAGATTTTTAATTACCGGCGCATCCCTGCAAAGTAGCAGGGATGCGCCAGTAATTGTGCATCACGCCACCATCACCCATGGTGCGCCGTATTTACAATGCGGCGCACCATGGGCCCAAAACGTCACCAAAGCGTTACGCATCTGTGCCGTAAAGGCGGCGCATTGCTGGAGTTGCGTCGCAACGATGGTGCAGCTCCATCAATGCTCTGGGGTGCCCTATCTCCCCAATGCTGCGTCAAGCCGTACGTCTGCTTCAAGCAGGCGCAGGGTTTGAGTCACGCATCATTGTCCTCAAAGTGACTGATTGAAATTTTGTAGATTTCCCTCAGCCACTTTTAGGATGCGTTCCTGCGCAGGAACGCCCTCCCTTGCGCCGGAACGCCCCCTATTGGCGCAGGGCTTTACAACATGATGCATCTCCCATATGCGTCACGTTGTTAATATACACCGCACCATTGCGCCTCTTTTGTGCTGCCGCTGCGTCACAAAAGTCACGCAACAATGGAGCAAAAGAGCCACAAGGGGCTTCTAAATCAGCCCCTACAGACTCAAGTCCAGTCCTTCCTTTGTACACATGGCGATAACAAGAAATAGAGGTGGTGGATTGATAGTTTGAGTATTTTAATGACTGGTTAATGTAGTAGGAAACTTTAGTGTTGTCGCTGATCTTCAATCACAATGGACTTTGGCTGTCACTTTGCGTGCTGCGGACTGCTGCCTGCCAATCCTAGGCAAACCTTTTTAGTACTTTGTTTAGTGAGTTACATAAGGTAATTTCCAATTTGACGGTCCGCAAATCAAGCAATACTAAAGTAATAACGTAGTCGACCACATGAGATTGGTCAATAATATATCCCGTGGAGTAGTTGTCTGTTTGCTATTTCGCAAAAATATTTTGTTACTTCTTTTGAAATGTTTGATTTGGTTGACAAATATCATCCATGTTTTCTGTTTTTCTTTCTTTCATGTTGTACATCGCTTCCCCCAGGGGCAAGAGGAGGACACAGGAGGAGGAGGAGGGTGCTGTTGACGATGCAGGCCAGGACCGGGCAGGCGAGGGCTCCTTTGCTGGCCACAGTAAGTTTTAATTTTAATATAGAGTACTTATTTTTTCCTAGCGTTCCTCATTCGATTTTTTCTAAATCGTCTTTGATCTTCTTGTAGACAGGATCTAAATTCTTATCCTGCCTCGACTATGACTCCGTGTGGTATTACTAGATTATTCTTATTAGTCTGTCTGTGTAGCTAACTAAGATTGCACATTTGGCATTTCCATTGGACTCCCATTCTAGTCAGCAATAGCTCTATGCACTGAGTGCAGTCCTCTGGGATTGTCCATAATGTCTTTTCAAGTATTCTAAATGTTTATGCTTTGACAATTGCCAACAATAAAAAGGTGAATGACCACCAAGAAAGAATAAGATACTACTTTACTTTTGGTTTGGATAGGAGGACAATCCATTCTACTACTGTTGCAGGGACAAATCTGCACAAACAGAACTATGGACACTAAATAATGCAGTGCTTAGCTTATCAATTATAATAGATGCTGTTAGACTTTCCACATACCTCAGTGATAACAGACTTTGTAGTTGAACCCCCAATCTCCTTACTGACTAGATAGTGTGGCAGAGTCATTTAGCTCCCAAAGTCACCGATGGCAGAGGCACGAACTTATGCTTGCAAAAATTCCAAAACCTTTAGCTCATCCACTCTAGTCTGGAGGACCAAAAACCACAGAGGCTATTTGAGTTTAAAAGCTTTATTAAAAGTAAAGACATTTATTGAAATCAAGTTTGTCATAAAAGTAAACGTTTAACTGGAAATGGAAAAGTGCTTAGTGCTGACGATTAATTGGACACATTTCTTGTGGTCGAGCCGAGCGCTCACCTGGTTTGAACTTGATCCTGCTCGTGTTCTTAGAAGTCAAGCTTCTGTCTGTTAGGAGAAAAAGTGGTGCGTGTTACAAATAAAAAGCAAGCATTCATCAGTTGTGCCAAAAAGTGCAGCAAGACAACAGCCTTCCCTGGAAAAAGGGACATTTTTACTTTACAGTAGACAGTCACAAATTATTAAATTGTATACTTTTTTTCACATTTCTTTCTTCCTCCTAGACCAAATATTATATAGTAGTGAGTGGTGTATTCTAACATTTTTAAATGTACTTTGTAGGTGGAACATCTGGAGGCGGGGCCAGCGTCGAGGTGGTGGTGGCATTGGACGAGGACAACTCTGTGGAGGAGGCGGTGGAAGTGCCGGACAAATCTGTGGGGGATAACACGGTGGTGGCGGGCAGAGGTAAGCTATACATTCCTTACTCATTTGAGATTGAAGACTGCAGAGTGTGCTTTCTGCACGGGTGTATTATAAATAAACCAGGTAGTGGCCTCCTCTAAATGTACTTCGACTTAGCTGTGAAGTTTTTGGCGAGAAGAATCCCAATCAGATCTGAGGTGAACTTGATGGAAGGGATGAACGAAAAGCGAAAGAAGGGTGTAAGTGTGGAAGGACGAGAAATGTAATGATGACTGGCAAAGAAGAATGATATGTGTTTGCTTGGTCCCCGAGGTGGCTGGGAAGGAAAGAATATGGTATGGTGCATGGATGGGTGAATGATGAAGCAAGGATGGGTGTAAGGAGAACAGCCTGGGTGGGTGAAACAGAAACTGTATGTGTGCATATACTTTGAATGGATGGATGCCTGGATCATTCATGGTACTATCTGACTCTTAGATAGCATATGTGTATCTAGAGAGAGTAGACGGTCACTGGATGAACTAAGTGTTACTTTGAAGAGCATGTAACACAGCACCCGCACGTCCGTTCCAGTGTAGGAAAGGCAAGGCAAAGAAGTTGTGATTTTGTCCAAATACTACCATGAATAGTAGCAGTAGTTTGTATTGCAACTGCAAGCACATCATATATCCGGTTATTACGATGGACACTCCCTACCTCTCTTAATAACTTTAGTTTAGTAGTAGTACGTCATTCATGTGTGGGGGTATCACTGTTCACTCAATAATAAGCAAAGCACCTAAAGTCATCCCATATGTCATCAAATACATCCCATGTGAAGTGATAGATAATCAGATTATTTAGCTTCTTTATTTTCCTTTTCTAATACTCATTTGCACTGTAGGGTGAAAGCTAAATTAATTAAGCAGTAGCCCTTTTAACAGAGTATTCTCAGTGCCACCCTTAATAGAAAAGTAAGAGCTTCACCACCTGCATGTACTGGACCGGTACAGTAACGCAAGTCTGTCTCACTCACCATGGTGTGCGTCTGTTTTTCTCGGGTGCAAGTTCACTGCGCTGGCATTATGCCGGCTTGCATAAGATAACGTACCAATTTTCCTAAACAAGAGAGAAGAAGAAGAATAAGACTGGTGTACTGTCATAGTCGACTGCAATGGAAGTCCATAGTGCTTGTAGAATTTGTTCCTTAAACTCCCACTAATGTTAGAGCAAGGATGAAGAAGTCGGAGGTTACATAGATACTGTCCTCAATAGTTATGTACTGTGCTTTCAATTTGCTATTTGTACTGTGACAACTTTCTGCTCAATCATTTTGTGTTAATCTTAAGGAACATTGGTTACAGACTATGTCTTTCTTTCTTCATGTAGTTGCTCCTTCCAAATCCAAGACACCATCAAGGAGGAAGGAGCTGGCTCGAATGGCCCGGCAACGGAGGCTGGATGCCACTGTCGCTGAATATCGGAGGCTGGTGGCCCTGGAGGAGGAGGAGACGCAGTCTGGTACAACAACAACGTCCACGGGGACAGCTGCATCCTCCTCCGTGCGGGCTGCCAGCCAGCGCAGTGCTCCAGCGGTACGGAGCCGGGCTACCAAAGCCAAACGCCAAAGCCGAGCAGCAAAGACAGCAGCTGCCCCCCACAGGATTTGCAAGGCACACCGGTGCCGCTTATCCCTCAGACTGTCCTACCTGGAGCAGGAGGTCCTGAACTATAAGAACTTGGTGGAGGGCCTCCGCTTCGAACTTGCCACCCTCCGCAAGGAGCATGATGCCCTGGCTGCTAAAGCCACCAGCACCCTGCCATAGGGTATCGTGCCCCTTTTTTAGAGACTTTTGGGGGGTGGGAATTGGGAGTTGGGTTTTTTGGGTACTTTTGAAGGACAATCGTTGGGGTTAGGGAGGGTCTTGCGGGAGATTATTTTGTTAGGGCTATAAAAATATACTTTTTGAAACTTTATCTGACCATACCTGTTTTTACTGCTTTTGAGTCTGGTGGGTGGAGATTTAACAGTAAGTTTGTTTTCCTGAATAGTCCTAGGACTTTAGTAGTACTACCGTCAATCTCTCGTCTCTCCTAATACTCCATTATACTACCTCCAACCAAACGCCTATCTTACCTGTAATTTCTGTTTGCAAGTAGGGCTGGCCCAGGGCTGGCTCCACGGGAAACAGCGAATAAGGTTGGCAATCCTGGGCGGATACAATTTCCTCATAGCGGTGGTACTAGTGGTGTGACACAGTGGCAGTTGCATGCCTATGAAAAAAAAGAAAATGAAATCTGGTTTGTCCTCCTGAGCAATACAACGGTACAATAGAGAATATAGCAGGTGACAGTACACTAGAACAGTGCCACATTGTAGCCTAACAAATGGTAAAGTATAACTACTAATTCGGTTGAAGTTCTTTGACATTAGCCATGGGTCTTTGTCAAGCAGAGTAAGAATATATCCTCGGATTTCTTCACCAGCCTGTTGGTATCACCTTATCCACCCCAGCAAGTGTGTGAATTTATTGCTGTAATTTAGTCACACATCAATCAAAACCACACAGCCCGGGGGAAGAGGGTTAGGGTTTGAAAAATGGATGGGTACGGGGGTTTTTGGGAAAGGTTTTGTGAGACAAGAAAAAATAGCACAGCATGGACAAACAATTGTGAACATAAACAAATCTTTGGGGACAAACCTATCCATCAATCTTTGAAAGTGCATGCACTACTGCATGCATGTCAGTGAAAAGTAAGTAGTACTTTCGACAACTGTGGAAGAAAGAATGCGACAGTACAGGGCGTGTGTGGAAATATTGATAACTATATTCAAGATAAGGTCTCTGTTGCCAGATACCTGAGAGCCTTGCTGGTCAATATAAATACATTCACAACACTCAATGGGGTTGGTCTGGAAGGTATAGTAGATAGAAAAGGAGAAATTGCTCTTTTTCTAGGTGTCCCCTCACTCACCAGGGTTGCCCCTTGGTGACATGCTTCATCATTGGGGCCATCCCAGTCCTCTACGGGCTGGGGCGTGCTGCGACTTGCGAATTACGTAGGAGCACTTACAAATGACTATGTGTGGTGCAGATGTGATAGTGGAGTGGACTAAGTGATGTGTTAAAGGATCAATTTAGAAGCAGAGAGAGATCCAAGAAATGCAGTCAGAGTCCTAGAAAAACACAATGGATACTGTATCTGTATGTTGTTGTAGTTGTCCTGTTGAATTTGGTAAGTAAGTTGCATGCAGAAAAAAATTCCTCTTATTAGCGGCACTCCTCCATTCCATCTGACTCTTCGTCCATCAATGTTGGTGACCAGAAGACACCCTGTCCACTGCCTGCCTGGCGGATGCTGAATTGCGGCTCGCTAATGTGAAGACTGACTCCATCCTTTTTTCCCCATTGCACAGACTGAAACCCGGCCTGTAATTATTCAACGAAAAACAGGAAGTGATATAATATTACAACACCACTGATAAATAAATATAAGGTATGTAGGCTGTGGAGTGCAAAAAGTCACACTTTGATTTTCCTAGTAGACAGTACAATATTTTTGACAGTGCGTACTCTGTCTGAGTCACCTTTTGAAGGATAATAAAGTATGGGCAAATTAATGTAGCGGATCTTTCCCCTCAAGCTAGGTGTACTGTAAACTGTGTTTTAGAACAAAATTAGATCTTCCCAGCAGTGCTCCCACCCAGACCCTTACTAAAGCCAGTCGCAAAAATGTAGAAGACCCCCAATCAAATCGCATAAAACGAGGCCTAGCAGAAAACTGGTGACAAAACGTACTTTGAAAGTAAAAGTAGGCCCAAATACCCCCTTACCCACCGTGGATTGCATTCAAACCACTTGCAAGCAACCAAGCAAAAGTATCCATAGCCAGCATCGCTCCAAGACTCGAAAACCCCCCCACCCAAACACATGCAATAGAAATACTGCTAACCCTAACGAACCCTAAGTTAAGAATAGTGGCAAAGGCTTTCTTTAATTATGCCAAATCCCCCCTTTCCCACCATGGATTTTCTTCAAATGACTTGCAACCAAAATTACAGATTCTCACAAGTGCTCTAAGACCCCCGAACTCAGTTGCAAAAATCTAGAACACCCCGAAACACATGCAATCCTGCTGCTAGGGCTAACCCTAACGAACCCAAGTTACAAAAAGTGCCAAAAGGCTTTTCGGCGTGGATTTTGTCTCAACCACTTCTACCCGGCATTAGACCTTCCCAGGAATGGCCCAAGACCCGCCAACCCTGAACCCACCCGCCAAAAAGCATAACACCCCCAAACAGGCCAAAAGCAACATCTCCTACTTACAATATTTCTCGGCCTTCGGTCCAAATGCGCTGCGTAGCTAGGCCATAAGTCCGGTTTGCCACCACGGATTTCCTGAAAAGCAAATGCAATCAAGATTAGAGTGTCCCAGCAGTGTTCACAGACCCCGAAACTCACCCACAAACAGACGGAACCCCCCCTAAGAGCACCTCAAAGGCAAGCAAGTCAGCAAAAACACAAAAAAAAATCCGCCTGGGATTTGGTCCAAACCACTTTTATCCGGTATTAGAGCTTCCCAGCAATGGCCCCAGAGCCGTCAACCCAGGAGAAAACGAGTAGAAGACCCCCAAACAGCCAAAGAGTAAAAGTACAAAAATGGGGACTTAGTCATTTTTTTCCAAATTTCCCAAATCACTCCGCGAGCGCTGTGCAGCTAGGCCCTAACTCCCCTCTGCCACCATGGATTTGCTTCAAACCTCTTGCAAAGTAAAGTATCCATAGCCAGCAGTGCTCCCAGACCCCGAAACCCACCCACAAACACCAGGAAGCCCCCCAAACAGGCCCCCGAAAACGCTACATTGAGCAAAATGTCAGAAATAGCAACAAAAAAAATCGGAGTGGATTTTGTCCCAACCACTTCTACCCGGTATTAGACCTTCCCAGGAATGGCCCAAGACCCGCCAACCCACCCGCCAAAAAGCATAACACCCCCAAACAGGCCAAAAGCAACATCTCCTACTTACAATATTTCTCGGCCTTCGGTCCAAACGCGCTGCGTAGCTAGGCCATAAGTCCGGTTTGCCACCACGGATTTCCTGAAAAGCAAATGCAATCAAGATTAGAGTGTCCCAACAGTGCTCACAGACCCCGAAACTCATCCACAAACAGACGGAACCCCCCCTAAGAGCACCTCAAAGGCAAGCAAGTCAGCAAAAACACACAAAAATTTCCGCCTGGGATTTGGTCCAAACCACTTTTATCCGGTAATAGAGCTTCCCAGCAATGGCCCCAGAGCCGTCAACTCACCTGCAAAGAGGTAGAACAACACCCCCACAAGTGCTGAGTCTTTCTTCATTGGGCGTAAACCAGCCCTCTGCTTTGATGGAAATAGGAGTCTGGAGGAGGAGGATAGAGGAGCATGTTCTTCTGAACTTGTGAACCTGAGGAATGCAGACTGCGGCACCTTCAAATCAATTAGCAAACAAGTGAAGACAGTTCTGCTGATGGGCTTGTTTTTGTGATTATCTGATTAAAGTTTGAATTATATTAACTGTGCACAACAAAGAAAGACAGACACACAGGAATAAAAGTGAATAAGGACGAAAAAGAAAGTTATTGATTCGTTGTCTCATTTTCAGGGCTCGGTAACACGGTCCGTGAATAAGAATAAGGCTTCGTCATCATACTCTGCGAATTCAGGCAGGGTGAGGTCAGTGTCACCTGACATAGAATAAATTCCCTCATCTATGTTGCTGTCCACCTCGTCTTCATCCGGCGCGCTTTCTCGTACTCTGAAATCTGGTGGTATGAGGTGCTGATTCATCTTGATCATTGTTAACCTCTCCACATTTTTGGGTGAGAGGCGGCTCCGTTTGGAAGTTACAATGCCACCAGCAGCACTGAAAACACGTTCAGAGGACACGCTTGCGATTGGGCAAGACAAGTAGTTTAAAGCCAGGTTGGTGAGCTGTGGCCACAATTCTTTTTTCCCATGCCAATACGCCAATGGGTCAGCATTAACATAGACCTCTGTTGAGTCATTCAGATAGTCCTTGACCATCGAATCAAGGTTCTCCTCCAAGGTTCCTCCACTTTGCTTAGCTGTTGCTGTGACCTTTTGAGAACCAAACCCAAGCCGAGCTAGCCAATCCTCTTCAGCCTCCAATGTTACTGTTTTGTCTGGTGGTGCAGATGATCCGGTTGCCGGTCTCTTTAACGGCTGAGAGGTCACTTGTGCCGCAGCCACAGGTGCAGAAGAGGATTGTTGTGACTGGGGATGGCCTGCTGATGCTGATGTACTGCCTTTTCCTTCAATTTGCTGCCGTTCTCTTTCGAACCTCTTGGCTGAGGAGGCTATCCACTGTTTGTACTTTGTAACATCTTCATCAGCAAAAGGAAAGAATGCTTGGCCTGCCAGCGCCTTTTTGTAGCGTGGATCCAGAATAGTAGCACAAATGTAATGCTGGTTTGAGTGGATCATTTTAAGACGTTCATCACCTTGTAGGTGCTCTAATCATTTCTCAGCCAGAACAAAAGGGTCTTGGTTTTTTTCATCTTTTTCAAACACAGAACACACCTCCTTCAGTTGGTGCTCCAGCATGTACAACAATGGGATAGCTTTTCCCAAATTACAGTCCTCCTTGCTGACTGCACGCGTGAAGAACTCAAAAGGACAAAGCATGCGAGTCCGGCTTTTAACTATGTTCCATTGCGCCGCACCCATCCTCAGGTCCACCTTCTGAGCTGTACCCTGTGTTAAGAAATAGTGATCGAGTACCGTATACTGCTCATACAGACGCTCAAGCATGTAGAAGGTTGAGTTCCAACGTGTTACCACCTCCTGGATGAGTGCTTTCACTGGCATTTGACGTTCATATAGCAGGCTCCTCAGATGCTTCAAAAGAATGGCTGAAATGGTTGCACATTTTTCGGCAGGTCTCCACTACTCTGTACGCTGCACTGTCTTTATCACCCAAGAATTTTTTGACAACCAGGTTTATACAGTGCGCCAAACACGGCACTCTGAAATAGTCACCCAGCTGCATGGCCTTAACTATATTGGAGCCATTGTCCGTGGAAACATAATCAACCTGGCATGTTTTTTGGGGACAGCCAGTCAAGGACCTTTGTGTTGAAGACATCCAAAATGTTTTCTGCTGTGTGACGTTTCTCCAAACCAAACATGGCTAGTGTTGCATGTTTCCGAGCAGCTTTAAAAACAATGTCCGGGTCAACACCTGCGTTTAGCTTTGCTTTAGCCCTGAAAAAGAGACCCAGTGTGCAGTGATGCACATGTAATCAGCTCCTGCGCCACTGGTCCACATGTCTGTTGTCAGATGTATAGTGTGAACAGCACTCTTCTGCAAAGCTGCCCCAATCACCTTCAGAACATCTTCATGTAGTGCTAGAACCGCAACTCGGGCAAAATAGAACCGGCTAGGAACCTTCCATTTAGGGCAGAGCGCTGCCACTAATTCTAGAAAACCAACCAACCCCTTCTGCAAAAGAAAAAGGGAGAAGGTCCAGAGCTAGCATTTTAGCCAGCTTAGTGTTATACAGATGCGTCAGTGGGTGGTTGCGTTCATATTACGCTTCTGTAAACAACATCTTTTTAATGTTGCCCTGGACCAAGGATTTACGGGATGATGATGATGATATCTTCGACCCAGTTACGCTCGCTGATGAACTTTTTCGCATTGGTGTCTCACTCTCTCCCACACTCTTAGTGTGGCTCACATGGGGTGTGCTGCTGGCAGGGGTACTGGGTGTAAGTGAAGTGTGTGACACGTCTTCTTCCTCCTCGTCATCATCAGATGAAAAATCAACGTTTTCATTACGTGCAATTCGGGCTTCCTTGATCACCTCTAGGTGCGCTAACCATTGGACAGCATGCGTTCTCCTAAGATGACCTCTCTGGCCTCCGGTACCATAGTTGGTACCAAACTTACCACGACTAACTCGAAGCTTACAAATGCTACAAATGGCTACATTTTCCTTTTTTGGGCAAACACTAAAGAAGTCCCAAACTGGAGACTTGAAATGTCTTTGGGGGCCGGAGGAGGCGGCGATACTGGTAGTGGTGGGGGTCCTGCTGCAAATGCCAGATGAAGTGGAGGATGTGGATTGCCGAACTTCAGTACGTTTTGCACTTTCACCACCACTAATTGAGGTCGAGGTGGATGGAGGTCCCTTCTTGCGAGGAAGAAATATGGAAGCGGTAGGTGTTGGTGTACTAGTTAACTCCAAATCCAATGATTGTTGTGTTTCCATTGACTCCTCGTCGACATCATCATCACGCTCAGCAGCTTCTCGGGATAGGGTCAAAATGTCTCTTTGCTGCATGCCCGCTGGGGCTGCAGTGACCTTTATGATGACTGGCTCGTCGTCATCGTGAGAGGCTTCATCAGCAGCAGTATCCCTCACTTCTTGTTGAGCCTCATCACACTTCATAGCTATGAGTTTTTCGACGACCTTCCTTTTACGCTTAGGTACCTTTGTCAGATCATGGTGTGTCTCACTCTCAGACGGCGTGGTGGTTCCCAATTTTCATCCAGTTCATCAGAAGGAGGTGGGCTTGAAGAAGATGTAGACACCCCCCTTGATCTTTTCCTTGCTATGGATGTGGAAGACAATGAATGATCATCAGGAGGAGTGGCTTCCAATGATACCTCGGCTTGATTGTCGATTTCCTGATGTGCCCCTACTTCGGGAGGAACAACTATTGTGGGCACTTGTGACCCTACATGCACCTCTGCTTGCGCATCTCCTTGCGCTGCCGCTCCTTCCACATGTACTTGGGCTTGTACTTGCACATGGTGTTGTTGTTGCGGCTGTGGTTGTTCAACACTTGTCAGATGAGTTACAACAACCTGTGTTGATTCAGGGACATTGCTGCTACTTTCTTGCGATGAGCCAACATCACTGGTCGATGGTGATTGGAGAAGTACACTGACTGCCTCTGAAGCACTCAAGGGCTTTGACTTAAGTTGGCGTGGTGGTGGAGGCACTGAACCCAATGGAGCGGGGGTGCTGCTCCCAGCTTGGTCCCCAGCAGATCCTGCTGCTGCTGCAGGCGTACTTTTTTTTTTGCTCCCAAAAAACGCGGCGGCCGGCACACCAGCCTCCTTGGTAACTTGCTTCTTCTGCTCCTTACTAGCATCTTTCTTGCTAGAGGAGCTACGGAGACCTTTTTTTGGGGCCATCTTCTTTAGAGCAGGTCAGACAGCAGGCCGCAGTTGCACGAATTGTAGAGTTGTCTGAGGCCAGACGTGACGTCGCGTGACGTTATGTTGCACACACACACCGCTGCAGGACTTCTTCCTGGCACTGGTGGTTCTATTGAGTCTTGTGCACCTAAAAGCAATGGAAGACAGAGGAACATCAGTTCAGTTATACACCCCAAAAAAATCGGAAAAAAACCAGAAAAATCAGCACAATCCCATTCCATCCATGATGTTTAAGTTCAAGACACCCCACAGAAAGACTAGGCCCATGCAAGACTCAATACCCCTGGTGAAAAGGCCACAAGTACAGCCCCAAAAAACGAAAATCACTGATAAATCAGCACAATCCCATTCCATCCTTGCCCTCCATGATGTTTAAATTGAAGACACCCCACAGAAAGACTAGGCCCATGCAAGACTCACTACCCCTGGGCATAAAGGTTGAAAAGTAGGCAAAATGGTTGCAGGCCTAACAACAATGCCTGCATTCAAAATGGCCACTTGCCTCCCAGCACATGGCCAGGGCCTGTAGCAGCACTCAAAATGGCCCTCAGCCACATGGCCTGTCCCTCCCCATGAACACCCCCAAAAATCGAAAAACACCGAAAAATCAGCACAATCCCATTCCATCCATGCCCTCCATGATGTTTAAGTTCAAGACACCCCACAGAAAGACTAGGCCAATGCAAGACTCAATACCCCTGGTGAAAAGGCCACAAGTACAGCCCCAAAAAACGAAAATCACTGAAAAATCAGCACAATCCCATTCCATCCATGCCCTCCATGATGTTTAAATTCAAGACACTCCACAGAAAGACTAGGCCCATGCAAGACTCACTACCCCAGGGCATAAAGGTTGAAAAGTAGGCAAAATGGTTGCAAGCCTAGCAACAATGCCTGCATTCAAAATGGCCACTTGCCTCCCAGCACATGGCCAGGGCCTGTAGCAGCACTCAAAATGGCCCCCAGCCACATGGCCTTTCCCTCCCCATGAAGACCCCCAAAAATCGAAAAACACCAAAAAATCAGCACAATCCCATTCCATCCATGCCCTCCATGATGTTTAAGTTCAAGACACCCCACAGAAAGACTAGGCCCATGCAAGACTCAATACCCCTGGTGAAAAGGCCACAAGTACAGCCCCAAAAAACGAAAATCACTGAAAAATCAGCACAATCCCATTCCATCCATGCCCTCCATGATGTTTAAATTGAAGACACCCCACAGAAAGACTAGGCCCATGCAAGACTCACTACCCCTGGGCATAAAGGTTGAAAAATAGGCAAAATGGTTGCAGGCCTAACAACAATGCCTGCATTCAAAATGGCCACTTGCCTCCCAGCACATGGCCAGGGCCTGTAGCAGCACTCAAAATGGCCCTCAGCCACATGGCCTGTCCCTCCCCATGAACACCCCCAAAAATCGAAAAACACCGAAAAATCAGCACAATCCCATTCCATCCATGCCCTCCATGATGTTTAAGTTCAAGACACCCCACAGAAAGACTAGGCCCATGCAAGACTCAATACCCCTGGTGAAAAGGCCACAAGTACAGCCCCAAAAAACAAAAATCACTGAAAAATCAGCACAATCCCATTCCATCCATGCCCTCCATGATGTTTAAATTCAAGACACCCCACAGAAAGACTAGGCCCATGCAAGACTCACTACCCCTGGGCATAAAGGTTGAAAAGTAGGCAAAATGGTTGCAGGCCTAACAACAATGCCTGCATTCAAAATGGCCACTTGCCTCCCAGCACATGGCCAGGGCCTGTAGCAGCACTCAAAATGGCCCCCAGCCCCCAGCCACATGGCCTGTCCCTCCCCATGAACACCCCCAAAAATCGAAAAACACAGAAAAATCAGCACAATCCCATTCCATCCATGCCCTCCATGATGTTTAAGTTCAAGACACCCCACAGAAAGACTAGGCCCATGCAAGACTCAATACCCCTGGTGAAAAGGCCACAAGTACAGCCCCAAAAAACGAAAATCACTGAAAAATCAGCACAATCCCATTCCATCCATGCCCTCCATGATGTTTAAATTCAAGACACCCGACAGAAAGACTAGGCCCATGCAAGACTCACTACCCCTGGGCATGAAGGTTGAAAAGTAGGCAACATGGTTGCAGGCCTAGCAACAATGCCTGCATTCAAAATGGCCACTTGCCTCCCAGCACATGGCCAGGGCCTGTAGCAGCACTCAAAATAGTCCCCAGCCACATGGCCTGTCCCTCCCCATGAACACCCCCAAAAATCGAAAAACACCGAAAAATCAGCACAATCCCATTCCATCCATGCCCTCCATGATGTTTAAGTTCAAGACACCCCACAGAAAGACTAGGCCCATGCAAGACTCAATACCCCTGGTGAAAAGGCCACAAGTACAGCCCCAAAAAACGAAAATCACTGAAAAATCAGCACAATCCCATTCCATCCATGCCCTCCATGATGTTTAAATTCAAGACACCCCACAGAAAGACTAGGCCCATGCAAGACTCACTACCCCTGGGCATAAAGGTTGAAAAGTAGGCAAAGTGGTTGCAGGCCTAACAACAATGCCTGCATTCAAAATGGCCACTTGCCTCCCAGCACATGGCCAGGGCCTGTAGCAGCACTCAAAATGGCCCCCAGCCACATGGCCTGTCCCTCCCCATGAACACCCCCAAAAATCGAAAAACACTGAAAAATCAGCACAATCCCATTCCATCCATGCCCTCCATGATGTTTAAATTCAAGACACCCCATAGAAAGACTAGGCCCATGCAAGACTCACTACCCCTGGGCATAAAGGTTGAAAAGTAGGCAACATGGTTGCAGGCCTAGCAACAATGCCTGCATTCAAAATGGCCACTTGCCTCCCAGCACATGGCCAGGGCCTGTAGCAGCACTCAAAATAGCCCCCAGCCACATGGCCTGTCCCTCCCCATGAACACCCCCAAAAATCGAAAAACACAGAAAAATCAGCACAATCCCATTCCATCCATGCCCTCCATGATGTTTAAGTTCAAGACACCCCACAGAAAGACTAGGCCCATGCAAGACTCAATACCCCTGGTGAAAAGGCCACAAGTACAGCCCCCAAAAAACGAAAATCACTGAAAAATCAGCACAATCCCATTCCATCCATGCTCTCCATGATGTTTAAATTCAAGACACCCCACAGAAAGACTAGGCCCATGCAAGACTCACTACCCCTGGGCATAAAGGTTGAAAAGTAGGCAAAATGGTTGCAGGCCAAGCAACAATGCCTGCATTCAAAATGGCCACTTGCCTCCCAGCACATGGCCAGGGCCTGTAGCAGCACTCAAGTCAAGTCAAGTCAAGTCAATAAATGTATATAGCGCGCTACATACCTAGAGGGTCTCAAGGCGCTTGAAGAAGGATGGGGAATTACTTGTCAAATAACCACGTTTTAAGTTGCTTTCTGAATGCTAGGTGGTTCTGAGTAAGGCGAAGGTAAGTGGGAAGTGAGTTCCAGGTTTTAGCTGCCAGGTAGGAGAAGGATCTACCTCCCATGGTGGTTTTGTTGATGCGAGGTACAGTGGCAAGGGCTTGGTTGGAGGATCGTAGCTGGCGGGGGGGGAGTAGAAGGACAGTCGTGTGTTGAGGCATTCAGGTCCGATTTCGTAGAGTGCTTTTTGTGCGTGGGTAAGGAGCCGGAAAGTAATCCTTTTATTGACGGGGAGCCAGTGGAGGTTTTTCAGGTGACCAGAGATGTGTTCTTTACGCGGGATGTCTAATATGAGCCTGGCTGAAGCGTTCTGGATGCGTTGGAGTTTTTTCTGGAGTTTTGCAGTGGTACCAGCGTAGAGGGTGTTTCCGTAGTCCAGTCGGCTCGTGACCAGAGCGTGGGTGACTGTTTTTCTAGTTTCGGTGGGGATCCAGCGAAATGTTTTTTTGAGCATGCGAAGAATTTTGAAGCAAGATGAAGAAACGGCGTTTACTTGTCTGTTCATCGAGAGTGAGGAATCCAGGATGACGCCCAGGTTCCGTGCGTGGTCCGTCGGGATGGGTGCTTTTCCAAGGGCCTCTGGCCACCAAGAGTCATCCCAAGCGGAGGGGGAGGTGCCTAGGATGAGGACTTCTGTTTTGTCTGAGTTCAGTTTCAGACGGCTGTGCTTCATCCATTCTGCTACTTCTTTCATTCCTTCATGCAGGTTGGTTTTGGCAGTGTTAGGGTCTCTGGTGAGTGATAGGATCAGTTGAGTGTCGCCGGCGTAGGAGATGATGTTGAGGTTGTGTTGGCGTGCGATGACCGCGAGGGGGCTCATGTATACGTTGAAGAGGGTGGGGCTGAGTGAAGATCCTTGTGGGACGCCGCAGATGACTTCAGTGGCCTCTGACTTGAATGGTGGAAGGCGGACTCTCTGGGTTCTTCCGGTGAGGAACGAGGTGATCCATTCCAGTGCTTTTCCTTGGATTCCGACGTTTCTGAGGTGTTGTAAAAGAGTGCTATGGCAGACCGTGTCGAAGGCAGCGGAGAGGTCGAGGAGGATGAGGGCGACAGTGTCTCCATTGTCCATTAGAGTTCGAATGTCGTCTGTTGCTGCGATGAGGGCGGTTTCAGTGCTGTGCTTGGCTCGGAAGCCAGATTGTGAGGAGTCGAGGGATTTATCAGCACAATCCCATTCCATCCATGCCCTCCATGATGTTTAAATTCAAGACACCCCACAGAAAGACTCCACCCGCCACTGAGTACCCCTGGGCAAAAGGCCCCAAAACAGCCCAAAAATCGAAAATTCCAAAATTGTAGTTGCAGCAACTGTAATCCCCCAAACAAACTTACTTGGGAAATTTCTAATCCAAAAGTGATCCAAAGAAAGTCAAAAAGGCCTCAAATCCAAATATCCAGCAGCATCCACAAAAAGTAATCCTTCCAGCTCCAGATCCAAATGAAAAGTGACCAGGAGATGGACAAAGCACTGGGAGGAGCCTGCTGAACAGGAACAGGAAGTTAAAGACTGTGGGGCACTTCCTTCCTCCCACCCCCCCCTCCCCAAAATGGACTCCTCGCAAAAACAAGTGCAGGCAAATGTCAACCTGAGGAGTTATTCAGACAAAAATCATCATTTCCAGAAGGTTTATGCTGCTTGCTGGTGGATTTCTTGTGCAGAATTGCAAATTTTATATTTTCGCGAGTGCGAGATTGTTGCTGCTCGCCGCATCTCCAAGCTCGCAATTGCGAAGTCCCGCGATACGTGATCACGGCGTACTCGCGTTGACAAACTCTCGCTGTGCAAGTTGGCAAGCCGCGATTACTTAATCGCGCTCGCCAAATTCTCGCGGGATCCCGCAGCAAGATCCAAAATGGCGCAGCACTCGCAAAATATTGAGAAAAACAACTCGGCAAACGCTGATGAACGCCGCGCGCCGCAAAAATTGTATCACCCAGAAAAAAAATCCGCTGCGTGCGAATTTAGCGGATTTTGCGGGAAATCCGTGAATCTCGCGGAATGCGAATTTCCCGAAAATCCGCAAAATCCGCGAGCGGAGCGGATTTTACGCCCATACTTAGTGCTTTTTCAGTGAGTAGCACGCTATTCCGGAACCCTTAAAGGATTAGTGGTCAAATAGTATTGTTAATATGAACAGTGGACATGTTTGCTTGTCATTTAGATTGAGAAGGATAGTGGGGGGATATAAGAGAGAAAACATTTGCATTCTTATAGTGCTTACTACCCCTGTTGAGGTGTTGAAGCACTTTTAGGCATACAGCACGTTACTATGGTGGAGGAAGGAAAGAAGTAAGGGTTTGAATTTATACAATGCTTGGTACACTTGATGAGGTGTTGAAGTGCTTTTTTGTGGGCAGTACGCCACTCTAGAATCCAAACAGGATTAGTGAGGAATTATAATAGGGAAATATTAAATTATTTTGAGTGGTCGACATGTTAGTCTGTTGTTTGGATTGAAAAGGAATAGTGGAGGTATTCAAGAAGGAAGGGTCTAGAATGTGTTATTTTATTTTTAATTTCTTTTGGAGTTCTTTGCAGAGGAATGGGCTTGTTTGGGAGATCTGAATAGTTCAAAAAAGGTATGAGATGCTACAAGGAAGGGTAGAGGAGGGAAGAGTCTAGAAATAGTCTAGAAAGGGTTATGTTGAAGGTCATAGTTGTGGTATGGGGTTTGGGATGAATGAGGGAGTGGAGGTAGAGAATGTATTGATAAAGGTTTAGGGTGAGAAATAGGGTAGTGCATTTGAAAGAGTAGTAGAATAAGGTTTAGAATGAGTCAGAGAGTTGAGGTACAGTATATTTTGAGAGCAGTATAGAATGATCAGTACAGCGCTGCATTTGAGAGAGTAGTAGAATTAGGTATTAGCTGAGTCAGAGTGGAGATAGAGAATATATTGCGAGAGATATAGAGTTGTGCATTGGATATGCTGTATTAGAAGCCAAGTATTAAATATGAAGATACATGAGTACATGAGTGTATATATATATATATATATATATATATATATATATATATATATATATATATATATATATATATATATGTATATTTATATATATATGTATATATATATATATATTCACTGAAAAAACCATAGGTTATAGACCATATATAGTTAGGGATTAGCATTTACAAAACCTTATTTTACTCGCACAAAACCATTGAAATTCCATATATAGTTAGTTGCACTAACTATATATCGCGCACCCGCAATCCACTGCTAATGATGTCACATATTACATCATTCATGACATGGTCAGTGACATCAATGATGACATCACTGATGACATCTCAAATGACATCACTGATGACAACACCCAGTGACTGTATGTTTCTGTAAAGTTAAAATATGTCTTACATATTGAAGAATGAGTGGATGTATAAGTGTCTGGATGAAGGATTTAGTAGGTGCATGACTGACTGTATGAGAGAATGATTAAATGTGTCTCACTGAGTGCATGGGTTAGCGACTAAACTGTCTTAATTTGGCAATCATTATATATGTTGTTCTGTAAAGTGCTGCATGTTTAAATCAGTAGCTATATGAGTAACTATATGGGTTATTGAATGGTTGCCCAAGTATTTGTATGGGAGACTGAGTATGTGTGTGGGTGGCTGGGAGGTGTATGGCTCTGTGCATAGATGTGTGAGCAGTTGATTCACTAAATGTATGGGTTCAAAAGTGCATGTGGAAACAGCTGTATGGTCAGTTGACTGTGTGCATGAGTGTATTGGTGAGTGAATGGATATCTCAGTGCTACATGTCAAAGTAAGTACATATGTAAAACACAGTCCATGTGAGAGTTGACATATATAAATAAATGAACATAAGAGCCAGTGAATGTGAGAGTGGCTGTATGGATCATTGTGAACTTGTATCAGGGATTGTATAAGAGAGTAAATATGTGTTAGTATATGTTTGAATAAGTAAGGTGTGTATAACTGTATAGTTGAGGAAATGGAGGTGTGATTGATTTTTTGCATGACTGACTAGGTGTGTGAGTAACTCCATGGATAAGTGACAGTCTGTGAGTGTCTGTTTATACTGATTGTATCTAAGGTTATATTAGAGTCTGAAGATGTTCATTGTATTATCACATAAATGATATCATCAGTGATGTGATCAGTAATGTCAAATGAGATGTCAGTGATGTCATCAGTGATTTCATTTGAGATGTCATCAGTGATGTCATCAGTGATGTCAGTGACCATGTCATGAATGATGTAATATGTGACATCATTAGCAGTGGATGGCGGGTGCGCGATATATAGTTAGTGCAACTAACTATATATGGAATTTCAATGGTTTTGTGCGAGTAAAATAAGGTTTTGTAAATGCTAATCCCTAACTCTATATGGTCTATAACCTATGGTTTTTTCAGTGAATTTTCAAGGTTTTGTAAATGCAAATTCCTAACTATATATGGTCAATAACCTTTGGCTTTCTCAGTGAATTTCATTGGTTTTTTAAAAGCTAATATCTATAGCTGTAAAATATATTCTTTATTACGTGACATATCACGTAGCCCGTGAGACGCCTCATGATGCATCGCATAACCGTGACGTATCGTCTCTGCTGCGCAAACAAAACCCGTAACGTAAGCGCGCCAGAGCACGCTTACAGATATATATATATTTTTTTAACCTTAATTAGACAAAATCCACACGTGCACATATCACAAACGTTCCAAAAACACAATATATTGGACTCTCGTTACGCTGCCGGTTAGCTGCCCGGTTAACGTACCGGGAAGCACCTCTACCGCGAAAAATCGAAATTTTTTTTTCTTTTGCCCCGCGGGGAACTTTATTAGCCCCCTCATCAATCCTAGGGGTTCAGGAGGGGTCTACCTTACCCCTTTCCTTCATTTACACCTTTTTTTTCCACCTCTTGTCTCTCGATCCCACCGAGAGACAAGATGGCGGCCGCTCCAGACTGTTTACAATGTTAACAGCCAATCAGCTTCTCCTCAGACTCCCGTTACGCTGCCGGTTAGCTGCCCAGTTAGCTGCCCGGTTCGCGTACCGGGACGGGCCTCTACGGCGAAAAATCACATTTTTTTTTTTTGCCCCGCGTGCCTCTATAATATCCCCCTCATCAATCCTAGGGGGTCAGAAGGGGTCTACCTTGCCCCCTTTCCTTCATTTCCCCCTTTGTTTTGGCCTCCTCTTGTCTCTCGATCCTACCGAAAGACAAGATGGCGGCCGCTCCAGACTGTTTACAATGTTGACAGCCAATCAGCTACTCCTCAGACTCCCGTTACACTGCCGGTTAGCTGCCCGGTTAGCTGCCCGGTTCGCGTACCAAGACGCGTCTCTACGGCGAAAAAATCGGATTTTTTTTTTTTTGCCCCGCGTGACTCTATAATATCCCCCTCATCAATCCTAGGGGGTCAAAAGGGGTCTACCTTGCCCCCTTTCCTTTATTTCCCCCTTTGTTTTGGCCTCCTCTTGTCTCTTGATCCTACCGAGTGACAAGATGGCGGCCGCTCTGGACTGTTTAGAATGTTGACAGACACCGGAGAGCCAATCAGCTTTGCTTCGCAAAGTTCCGTTACGCGAAAAGTACGCGAACCGGAGCGCTGCCCGGAGCGCTGTCACAGATATATATCTTATTTTGAACGTTAATTTCTCAAAATCCACTGGAGCACATATATTGAGACCTAGCAAAGGCACATCGGGCTAACAGTCCCTACAATTTTGCCAAGTTTCGTGCAAATCCATTCAGCCGTTCGAGCTAAAAGTGAGGCCAACCGCCCTATGGAAAAATGAATGGGAAAAATGCGTTTTGGGACCCCCCTTTTTTCTCGGCCCCCCCTTGACGACCCCCCCCCCAAATTTTCAGGGGCTGCTTAGAAACAAAATGTGCCGTTTTCCTGAAAATATCAGCCAATTCCGTCCACAAACGCCAAAGTTATTAGACATAGAATTTTCAAAAATCCCATAGAGAAAAAATCCTAACTATATATACCTACTGGCGACCGCCAGTAGGTTATATATATATATATATATATATATATATATATATATATATATATATATATATATATATATATATATATATATATATATATATATATATATATATATATATATATATATATATATATATATATTACCTACTGGCGGTCGCCAGTAGGTAGTTATAGTTAGGATAATTTTCAATGTTAAATCTCAACATTCTATTTTGAATAACTTTGGCGCCGGTTGACGAATCTGCCTGAAATTATCAGGAAAATGGTCTCATGGCGGTCCGGTCCTTCCCTGAAAGTTTGGGGGGGATTCGTCAAGCGGGGGCCGAGATAAAAGGGGGGTCCCAAAACGCGTTTTCCCCATGTTAATTTCCATAGGGCGGTCGATTTCACTTTTAGCCCGAACGGCTGAATGGATTTCCACCAAACTTGGCAAAATTGTAGGGACTGGTAGCCCGATGTGCCTTTGCTATGTCTCAAGATATGTGCTCCAGTGGATTTTGAGTAATTTAGGTTCAAAAAAATATATATATCTATAGGCGCTCTCCCGTGCGCGCACCCGAGTGCGCTCCAGGCGCGGCACGCGACTTGCGCGCAGGAAGCTGATTGGCTCTCAGTTGTCTGTAAACATTCTAAACAGTCCGGAGCGGCCGCCATCTTGTGTCTCGGTAAAATCGAGACACAAGGGGTTTGAAAAAAAAAGGGGCAAATGACCATAAGGGGGAAGAGTAGACCCCCTCTGACCCCCTAGGTTTGATGTAGGGACTAAAATAGGGTCCTGCAGGGCATTAAAATTTTTTTTTCGTTTTGCGCGGGGGAAGCGCATGGTACGCGCACCGGCGAAGCACGGGGAAAATCCAGGATTATATTTATGAAGGCCTTGCGCTGTTAGTTTTGCGCTTCCTGTGCGTCAATTTTTGTGACGCACCAGCGGTGTAAAAAAATGCGCATTGTTATGCAATATTTAAAAAGTGACGCATCTATCTAGATGCGTCACTTTTTAAATATAGTGCAACGAGGTACATTTTATTACACTGCTGGTGTTATGCGTCACTTTTCTGTGCGCACTCCTTATGACATTCCAGATGTGTCATATTTAATGTATGACGAATCATGTTGCAGATACAATATGGCGCAGAGTTTTAAAAAGTGACCCATGTACCTAGATGCGTCACTTTTTAAAAATAGCGTCAGGTATAATGCATGCAGAGGGGGTGTTCTCCCGCAAAAAGCTTTGTAATAGCGACGCAGTGAAATCTTTCAGATTTCACTGCGTCAGTTTTAGGATGCTGTTGCGTCAAAATCTTGTGCCTGCTTTACAGCAGGTGTTAGACTGAGGCAAGACCTTTCATATGCTGCTTTCCCCATTTGAAAGGACACATTACTGGAGTTGCGTCACTTTTGTGACGCACTCCAGCAATGCGTTACTTGGAATGTCATAAGGAGTGCGCACAGAAAAGTGACGCATTGCACCAGTAGTGTAAAAAAATGTGCCGCGTTGCGTTATATTTAAAAAGTGAGGTATCTAGGTAGATGGGTCACTTTTTAAAATCAAGCGCCACATTATATCTGCGTGAGGTATAATGCATGCAGAGGGGGTGTTCTCCCACTAAAAGCTTTGTAATAGCGACGCAGTGAAATGTTTGAGATTTCACTGCGTCACTTTTAGGATGCTGTTGCATCCTTTAAATATAGTGCAACGAGGCACATTTTATTACACTGCTGGTGTGATGCGTCACTTTTCTGTCCACAGTCCTTATGACATTCCAGATGTGTCATATTTAATGTATGACGAATCATGTTGCAAGGAGCTACAGATACGTCAGTATTTCTGACATATGTGTAAACATAAAAGTGATGCGAGGCCGGCGCAAAATTTTGACGCAATAGCATCCTAAAAGTGACGCAGGGAAATCTCATAGATTTCAGTACGTTGTTATTACCAAGCTTTTTGCGCGGGATTGCCCCTCTGCATACAATATACCTGATGCAGATACAATATGGCGCAGAGTTTTAAAAAGTGACCCATGTACCTAGATGCGTCACTTTTTAAAAAATAGTGTCAGGTATAATGCATGCAGAGGGGGTGTTCCTTGCAAAAAGCTTGGTAATAATGACGCAGTGCGTCACTTTTAGGATGCAGTTGCGCCAAAATCTTGCGCCTGCTTCACAGCAAACCTTTCACATGGTGCTTTTTCCATGTGAAAGGACACATTACTGGAGTTGCGTCACTTTTGTGACGCACTCCTGCAATGCGTTACTTTTGTGTTTACAGATATGTCAGAAATACTCCAGTTTATTCACTGTGTCATAACTTTCTTTTCTAACACTCACCTTCTTTCATTCCTCCTACTTCACTTCCTTTCACCTCTCATACCTTTCTGTTCTTTCTTACTCATTCTCCTTTCAATTATCAATGCACTATAGTTCACTTACTCTTCATTTTTTAAGATTATAGCTCTTTGATGAGAATTGGAGGTAGTTCTGAAAAGAACTTTTGGTTTTCTTCTTTTAACTGAAGAGGAACAAAAACAGGGAATAGAAACTGCTCAACAGGAGCAAAAAGAAAAGAAAAAAATTAGGGGTGGGAAGGGCAGTGATGGTTCTCCAATGCCCGAACCATGAGCAGGACACTTTGCTCCCCATAGGTGAGGAGTTGATTGCAGTATCTGCATTTGACGACCCCATGGTTGAATGCAGGTTGAATGTTTGCTACCTGCCCCTGAGATTGTTCTCTTCCAGAAGAAGTTGCTCCTCCTGTTGATGTAGAGGCCCCATCTCTGGGAACCTCCTGTGCCAGAGCCCTGACACTTTCCCGGGCAAAATTCTGGGGGTGCCTCCTCTCCACATGTCGGATCATCGTAAAGTTCCCAAAAGAGTATTTTTTTTGGGGGTTACCCCGTGACAGGACCTGTTTGCAGATCCTGCACTCTACTTTTGGTGCATTCACCTTCTTCTGGCCTTCTGGAAACTTAAAAAATTTCCAAATGAAATGTTCCTTCACCTTTGGGGTAGGAGGCTCTTCATCAATGAAGTCATCTTCACTGCTGGATGGTCTGGCAGCCATGATGAATCCAGGAATATGGAGCAGCAAAAAAGGCAGGTCTTTCAGTCACAAAAGTGAAAGAAGAAGTGAAGGAAATGGGTGGGGATTTCATTCATTGTAAAAAAAAACTGTTAGCAACCAATGAAAAGTGTTATTTGAGGGTCACATGACCCGATGCGTTTACGCTGCGCGCTCCGGAGCACTTCCGGGTGCGTTTACGCAGCGCGATCGTAGGCGCTTCCGGGGCGCAAACGTGGCGCGATCGTAGGCGCTTTTCCGTGCGTTTATGCGCCGCGCACGTATGCGCTTCCGAGGGCACTTACGTTGCGCGCCGAAGTGACGTCATCAATCTTTTATAGAAATGCATAATCATTTTCCATATTAAAAAAAACTAATTTTATTTGTATGGTACGAAATGTTTTGCATTATTATTAACTTTTCATTCATATTTTTTTTTCACGAACGACAGTTGCGCTCTGGGTGCGCTTTCAGATGAGCTCTCGGAGAAGCTTACAGGAGAGCTTAGCTGAAAGCTTCCCGGAGCGCGCACCCAGAGCGCAAAAGAAAAAAATTATAAGAAAAAATGAATACTTAAAAAAAAACAGCAAATTGTAAAAAAAAAAAAGGTTAGAAACTCGATATACAAAGGAATTAGCATTTAAAAAACCTATGAAATTCACTGAAAAAACCATAGGTTTCACACCAGTTATAGTTAGGAATTAGCATTTAAAAAACCTATGAAATTCACTGAAAAAACCATAGGTTTCACACCAGTTATAGTTAGGAATTAGCATTTAAAAAACCTATTAAATTCACTGAAAAAACCATAGGTTTCACACCAGTTATAGTTAGCTGGAAATTTTACTGATATAAAACCATTGAAATTCCCACGTTATAGTTAGTCGGACTCACTATAACTTGCGCGTGCAATGCACTGCTGATGACATCACATATTACATCACTCATGACATGGTCAGTGACATCACTCATGACATCACTGATGACACCATCCTTGTGACACAGTGACAGACCTCCTTTCAGTGTAATGTAACCCATGAAACACATATTCAAAAATAGAAACTAATATTTTCAAAAAAGTGGATATACCCATACCAGTTACAACAACCAATTCAGTAATACCACCATCTAATACACATCCACTCATGTGTATGTATATGGGTTATTAGATATTTTTATTAGTATCAGTATGAGTGTCTATATGGTTTGGTGGGGGTATTACTTAGCACATAGATGCATGAGTGACTGACTCTTTGTTTGTATGTGTTTTGAAGACAACATATGTACAGGACTGTATGGGTGGATGAGTGTCTATATGTGTTTGTTAGTGAGTGAATGACTGTCTCACTAGTGTCTTTATCAGTAACTACATATGTTTTAATCTAGTATATATGAATATTGATGTATATAAGTGAGTATATGTGAGAGTAAGAGATTGTAAGAGTTCCTGTTTAAATAAGTATGTGTTTCTATAAGTGATTGTTTAAGAGAATAAATATGTGTAATTTTAAATAGAAGTAAGGTGGAAGTGTGTGTATAACTCTATATTCAAATAAATGGATGTCCAATAGTTTATTTGCACGTGTGAATATGTGTGTGAGTAACTTTTGGATGAATGTCGGTGTGTAACAGGATGTATAGGTGTATCACTTCATATGATGAGTGAGTATATGTATGAGTGACTATATAGAACTGTTGGTGAATGAGTGGATGTGTATATAGATAGTGGAATTACTGAATTGCTTGTTGTAACTGATATAGGTATCTCCATTTTTTTAAAAATTTCAGTTTCTATTTTTGAATATGAGTCTCAAGGGTTACATTATAGTGAAAGGAGGTCTGTCACTATGTCACAAGGATGGTGTCATGAGTGATGTCACTGACCATGTCATGAGTGATGTAATATGTGATGTCATCAGCAGTGCATTGCACGCGCAAGTTATAGTGAGTCCGACTAACTATAACGTGGGAATTTCAATGGTTTTATATCAGTAAAATTTCCAGCTAACTATAACTGGTGTGAAACCTATGGTTTTTTCAGTGAATTTAATAGGTTTTTTAAATGCTAATTCCTAACTATAACTGGTGTGAAACCTATGGTTTTTTCAGTGAATTTCATAGGTTTTTTAAATGCTAATTCCTAACTATAACTGGTGTGAAACCTATGGTTTTTTCAGTGAATATATATATATATATATGTATATGTATATGTATATGTATATATATATATATATATATATATATATATATATATATATATATATATATATATATATATATATATATATATATATATGCTTAAGGAAGAAATATATGTAGATTAAAGTTGCATTTAATAAACAGACTCAACTTAAGGTTGCTCCTTTTTACCGTAAAATCACAGATCGACATTTTCTGATTGTGGAAAGTAGACAAACTGGATTTCAGAAAAACAGGCCTCATGACTGATTTAGCATTGCCATCTGTTATTGCATTTTAACTCATTCTTTTTTAAATCCTGATGAAAGCATAGGACAAAGTGTGCACATAATACACTGAATTAGTTGATTTGTTCTTTTGAATTACTAAAAAGATGGATTAAATCATACGTTTAAAATTGTTTTTAATTTATCATTCATTATGGATCACTAAGATTGTATTCTATAGAAAATACATTTTTTAATCACCTCTTCTAAAACAGTATAACAAAAATGAATGCCATTAGATTATTAGCAGAGCACAACAGCTCACGGACAACTCACTGAAGGCCTTGTTATCAGTTTTGCAGTCTGACAGCCCAAGAACCGTGTCTATGTTGTTCACACAACCATTGCACCAGTGGTTTTTTTTTTGTGTCCTCATCTTGCGATAACTGTATGAATACGGAGTTTCAGGTGTCTGCCTCTTTTTCTTTTCCAACACTGCCCCTCGATCTCTCTTGTCTGGGGAGTTTTTATCTTCCTCTTGTTGGTTTTTGAGGAGTTTCCTTTACTCGTTACATACCATTGCTTCTGATTTGGAACGAGGGGAGCTAGTCAACTTGACTACTCGACAAGTACCATACTTGTCCACCAGAAGATGTATCGCGTTAATCATAGGACTTATGTTTAGGTCTTATTTGGGGTTTAAGAAACTTTCAAAACTATCCCAGAACTTAAATCTCTTACTTACATTTCCTATACTATCAAGTTTGTTAATTCTTATAGCCGAATTCAGCCAGTCTGCATGAGTTGGGCAAGAGGATCCTATCCATTTGATACAAATTTCCATCCTTGCAAGAACTATTAATACAAAGAGAAGATTTTCTTGCCCTTTAGTGAGCCCCCCCTCATTTCCTGGATCTACAATCCCAAAAAGGGTAAGAATTATACTTACAGTTAGTTGTTTGGACAGGATAGTGCTCAGGGTCTTACCAACTTGGTCCCAGAATTCTTTCAGTCGGGTGCAGCTTTTAAACATGTGGATGTCGTCTGCTTTTTCTTCTCCACACTTAGGGCATTTCTTTATTCCCGCATTTTTAAATTTGGAGGGTTTTCTTGGTGTCCAATAAGCCCGATGAATTGTATACAAATGGTTCCTTTTCAAGGCCGCGGATTTCAAAGTTGACCAGCATTTTGCCACAGATTTTTCCCAAATTAAATCTAGATCTGCTGTTAAAATGTCTTTTCCCCATATTTGTGTTTCTATGTTAAGGTTTATGTCGTTGGCCGTTATCAGGGCCCAGTACCATTTCGCTACTTCTTTTGGTATTCGTGTTGTTTTAACCATATAGTTTTCCAGATTATCATTACCATTTACACTGGGGAGAGTCTTGGACCAACTTAGAATTTGGTAATATTTGAATTTGGATAGTGTGTTGTTTGTCAACTCTTGAAGCTCTGACCAGTGATTTACCAGTTGGCATATTATGAGTTGTGCTGTGTGAAATGCTGACACCGGTCATGGCGGTCTACTCGGTGGGACAGCGGCAGTCTGAAATGTCAGTGGTCTCACTGTGGTACTCAACTAAATGTGGTCACCCAAACAGTATGCACCCCAAAAAAAACAACACAACGTTGACATTGAACTGATTTAACAACTCGAAAAATAATGTGCTTTGATAAGTGGACATGCCCACAAATCACACTATAAAACACCCATCCCTGACAAGCATCCTTTGCTCCAAACTGCAGCATAGCAACACAGACAGCCATTTACTGCACTTTTCAGATAAAGCAACCCCTTTTTCAGCTTTTCATTTAGCCCTCTCCACCACCTGCAATTTGTCATACCTTTTTGCACCTTTTTTAGCACTACCACTTGTTTGTTCTTCATCCCCATGCTTGATCACCTTTTTGTCTTTTTCACCATGCCTGCAAAACAAAAATCTCCCTACACCACTCCAGTGGTGTGGGGAGCATGGGACCATCGTCTGAGCATGCCCATTCCACTCGGGGTGACAAATGCAAAAACAACAGTTGATGCATATGCCGAGTGGGATGCATACGCTCAGGCGTGAGTCCCATGCTCTCCACACCACTGGAGTCAAGCTATCCTGGCTGAAGACGGCTGATAGCCAGAAACCGGTCCTAGGATGCTTGATTCCGGTCCAGAAAAGACATGGCTTTGCAGTTCGAGCTGGACTGTTCCCATGAGACACAGGGTCAAGGCTGGTTTGCATATGGCCATGTCTGAACTGGGGTGGTGTGGTGTGGAGTGAAAAAAACGATGGATTTAGGCCCAGATCTCTGTACTGGGGTGAATGTATGACATTGTTCTGCATTCTGCCCATCAATTGTTTTTGCATTTGTCACCCCGAGTGGGATGGGTATGCTCAGATGTGAGTCCCATGCTCTCCACACCACTGGAGTCAAGCTACCCTGGCTGAAGACGGCTGATAGCCAGAAACCGGTCCTAGGATGCTTGATTCTGGTCCAGGTAAGACATGGCTTGCCAGTTTGGGCTGGACTGGTCCCATGAGGCACAGGGTCAAGGCTGATTTGCATATGGCCATGTCTGAACTGGGGTGGTGTGGAGTGCAAAGAAACAATGGATTTAGGCCCAGATCTCTGTACTGGGATGAATGTATGACATTGTTCTGCATTCTGTCCATCAACTGTTGGTTTGCAACCGTTGAGGAACCTCAGCTAATTAGCACTGCCAGGTGTCCCCTACTCTGCACTTCTCACATTATGAACAATGCTAAATACGTAACCAAGCTGGCTGCCTGCCTGTATTAGACACAAGTAAGCCTTGGAAGGGGCAAATACTACACATGTTAGTATATGTTGGGTCTATCCCTTAAGTCAAAATTCCACATACCTGAACAGCTAATGAGCTGAGGAAATCTACCATATCTATTGAATGTCTACAAATGTCTAGTAGCCAACTTTAACTCCACACATACAGGACAATAATAATCTCTATCTATTTTGTTCCATTCTAGGCCCCAGTTACCTTGGCACAAACAGCATCGATGTAGATACATCACTTCCAAAATCAAACAATGTTCTCTATCTCTCCACAGGTTGATCCACCAAGGCACCTGCACAGAGGTTGGAAACCAAACAGAGTACCTCGCCCACATAGGATGAAGCCCTCAGTAATTACAAAGCTCATAAAGATGTGGATGTGGATGATGATACAAGCTATCTGGGCTATCCTGGGCAGACGCCAACAGTGAGGCTCATTGTGCCCACAATAACACATCCTACCCCAGCTAAAACATCTGAGCCAACCACTGTCCTTCCACCCTATACACCTAGCATTGGCATTTACTTACTGTGCCCCCAGTCCTGCATTCTTTGATGGCTAACACCACCCTAGTCACCGTGGAACTAGGACCCAGTAGGAGGGTGCATTCTGCACCGACGCACGGGCAGTGGATGTAGGCGTAGTGGGAGGGTTGTCATGTCTTTTAGGATAGTCCTGTCATGTATGCCCCCTTTTTACATACATTGTCCCATCCACACAACAATAACGGTTCTGAACAGGTAACCTTTCACCTAGTAGAATGCTCTTGTCTCTTCGACACCATTATTCTATCATACGTGAGGTACATAAAAATGTCCTCAGGCACGGCATAAATATTCTGTATAAGGGTCACCCCTTATTTTTTTCATCCTTGGCCAACAGCCCCCTGTGCATGATTGCATTTGTTTGGAAAAACATTATGGTTGTTTTCGAAACATTTATGATTGTTTTCAAAACATTAATACTAGAAGAAACCCTGGAGAGACCACTCTAGTATATAAGACCCTTATTCCCCCCTGCAAATTAGAGAATTCCTTCCACACTGACACAGGGTCCTGCATACTGCATCTTCGACACACAGAAGTCTGACATCCCTTGTGGGGTGTCATCCTCGAAGCAGAGATTGGGTCCTTCATTCTCTACCATCAGGTGAGAGGGTTGGTTCTTCCCTAGGGTTTCTTGGCTACACACATATATATATATATATTTTCTGTTCGTGGCTGCTTTGGTATTGCAGTACGTACGAGGAATCGAGGTTAAAGGATATATAAATATATATATATATATGTACATATACATATAAATATATATATATATATTTTTTTTTTTCCAAAATATCCAAGTTAAACGCGCACTCAGAAGTTAAGTGGTACACAGTGTCGCTTTATTGCTGTAACGCGTTTCGGAAGCCTCTACTCCCTTGCTCAGTAGAGGCTTCCGAAACGCGTTACAGCAATAAAGCGACACTGTGTACCACTTAACTTCTGAGTGCGCGTTTAACTTGGATATTTTGGAAAAGCGATTGACTGGCGGGGCTCTGCCAGTTGGAAACGCGCCACCAGACTGTGGGAGGTTCCGCCGTGAAAGAGCCGTGGAAAGCAAGCATATATATACATATATATACATATATATATATATATATATATATATATATATATATATATATATATATATATATATATATATATATATATATATATATATATATATATATATAGCTATTCACATACATGCTAAACCTACATATTTAGGCTAGGTTCATTTAGGCAAGTTATGTAGGGCACACATTAGAGAAGTATGCAAGTGCTACTACCTGTATATGTTCATCTTTTTAGTACTTTGGTAGAAATGTATCTACTGTTTAATACATTAGTACTTGTGATTTATTTCGTATGTTTTTGTCTCCTAATTATCGCAGCAAATTTGTTTTACACAAGACCGACGCTGGACCACTAAATACTTATTGAAATGTCCTAATTGCCATTCTGTGCATTTCTGAAAATAAGTAAGCATGAGCGACTGAGTGAAAAGTACTGTACTGTTTTCCATGACCCCTGAGGAATCAGTGTTGTCATGTTCAGTGGTTGCCAGAAACTGCCTACACCACTGTAAGATACAGTGGGGTGGTTGTGGCACTGTAGAGCTAGCTGTTCTAATGGCTGACATATCATATGGGGGGTCCGGAAGCGGTTTGGACACCAAACCCTTAGTTTAGGTCAACCAATACGTGTAGGTCCTGGGGATTCCTAGGAACTACACAACAGGGTAACCATGACAAGCTTCACACTATTGTTTACGTGAGATAGTTTCATAGACAATTTCACAAACAAAATCAAAAGACCTGTTGATAGATAAATCATTCTGTTCCGTATCAGAAAGTGGCTCACCATTAGTTAAGGGAACTAATCTGGAAAGTGTATCACCCACCACATTTTCAGAACCAGGAATACATTTCATGCTGAAGTTATAAGCTTGTAAACTTACAACCCATTTGGAAATCCTAGGTGAAATAAAATCAATACCCTTGCTGGAAAAGACCTCACATAAAGGCTTGTGATCAGTCTTGATCAAAAAGGTGGTGCCCTACGAAAACTTCTTCAACTATTTAATGGCCCAATGAACGTCATGGGCTTCCCTCTCGATGACAGAGTACCTACTTTCGCCCTACCTCAGACTACTGGAAATAAACATTATGGTGTTCTCAGGACGAAAAACCCCTTGGTATAAAACACCACTCAGTCCTTTGAGACTTGTATCAGTGGCAATGATAGAGGGTTTCCTTGGATCAAAATTGCATTGTTTAGGTGTCTGAGAAAATTTAGTTTTAATTTGTCGAAACTCACATTCACACTCATCATTCCAGTCACACTTGGCCCCCTTTTTTAACAAGTTCTTCATGTTATAAGTGGATTTGGCTAAATCTTTAAAAAACTTGTTGTAGTACTTTACCATACCTATAAAATGTAAAGGTTCTTCTTTAGAAGCCGGTGAGACAAGATTCCTGATAGTATCAACCCGTCCCGAATTGGGTACCACATCATCACAAGTTATGGAATGTCCTAAAAATTCTATTTTGTTGAGACCAAACTTGCATTTCTCTAACGTGATAGTTAGATTGTGAGAATGTATTCTTCCCAGAATATTTCTGACTCTAGAATCATGCTCAAGTCCATCACACCCATTGACTAATATATCATCTTGATCCTATCTTTTCTATTATTGATTGCGCTATGGTGGCGATTCCCACCCCTGTGGGCTGGTCTGACCATTTTGTGGTAGCAATGTCTTTTTTCACATCAGAGCACTCTGACAAAGCTGCCCCTCTATCCGTTTTTAATCGCCCATGTCGTAAATTGAGACTTGAGGATTTTCATACCCTCCTTACTGCTGACCCTCTTAGTCTTTTTAACAATGTTGAATTAGGCTATGACACGTTTTGTGACTGGATTACCCGGGCATTGGACTCTCTGAGTATGAGCCTGGATTTAAAAAACAATATCTGGCCGAGCTTAAACTATATCACAGAGCTGTCTGTAAAGCTCGGGCAGCTTATTATACTAATGAGATTAATCTCAGCCCTAACCCTGCCAAATGTATTTTTAAGATTTTAAAAGACCTTAGAGTTTGAAAGAACTCAGAGCCTGTAATTACCTCAGAATCGCAGTGTGAAATAGTGGCCTCCTTTTTCGTTGAAAAGGTGCAGGCTCTATATAAGTCCTTTCCACCTAGGACTTCTTCCTCTGGTCTGATTCCTTTAAGGTCAGGCCCGAGCTCTAGCTCTAGTCTTATGGTTATTCCTGAGATTTCTCATGAAGAGCTAAGCACGAAAATTAAACCTGGTTCTCCAGCTGACGCTGTAAAAGCCCGCTCTTTTTAAAGAGTCTCTCTCATTGTTTTCAGCCCCACTCTGTCAGATTATCAACTTGTCCTTTTCCTATGCGGTGATGCCTACTCGGTGGAAACAGGCTTGGGTGTCCCCCATCCTTAAGAAGCCTACACTGGATCAGGCTAAGCCTGAAAACTTCAGGCCTATATCTCCCCTTCCTTGGGTGGCGAAAGTGGCGGAATCCCATGTTAACTCCATATTAACCAACTTTCTGCATTCCAATAACATTCTGGATATGTCTCAAAATGGTTTCCGGTCCGGACACAGTACCGAAACTGCCCTCCTGGCCATGTCTGAGCATCTGCGTACCATTCTGGATGCTGGTCAGACTGCGGCACTGATCCTATTGGACCTCAGTGCCGCATTTGACGCTATCTCACATGGCATTTTGATACAACGTCTGGAGGAGGCAGGTATAATGGGTATGGCTCTGGAATGGTTTTGTTCTTTTCTGTCTGGGAGATCCTTTCGGTTTACCGCCCCACCCTTTTGATCTGAGACTCATTCTATTGAACAGGGGGTACCTCAGGGCTCTGCCCTGAGCCCCACTCTGTTCAATTTATATGTTCAGCCACTTGCTGCGGTCGCCAAGCAGTGGGATCTTTCCATCGTCTCATATGCGGATGACACGCAGCTGGTGGTGGCACTGACGGAAGGATCTACTATGCATGCTTCTAAATTTAGAGATGGTCTGACGGCGGTGTCTGAATGGATGAATTCCAATTACTTACAATTAAACGCTAGCAAAACTGAGGTTCTGATAGCTGGTAAAAATGCTAGTCTGTGGGGTGAACATTAGTGGCCTAGGGCATTGGGTAAGACTCCTGTGCCTAAGGTTGAGGTGAAGAACTTAGGGGTGTGGATGGACTCTTTCCTTAGTTTTCGGTCGCACACAAAAAAGGTTTCCAACACATGTTTTGGTTTATTACGGGGGCTCAGACCTCTTCTAAAGTTCTTTGAGCCCGCAACACGACAGTTGATTGTCCAGTCAATGATTTTATCTTGACTGGACTATGCCAGCTCCCTGTTCTTAGGCGCCAATCTAGCCGAGATTGCTCGACTTCAATGCACTCAAAATATGGCGGCCAGAGTTTTGTTAGGGCTTCCTCGGTGTTGCTCTATCTCCAAGACTATCCGGAAACTTCATTGGTTGCCTATGGCAGAGCGTATTAAGTTTAAAACTCTGTGTCTTTCATTTAAGATACAAAAATGTGCCTCACCCAGCCTGCTTTGTAACAATCTGACTCCCTATGTTCCATCTTGTGCCAAGTTGCGCTTCTTTGGGCAGCATTTAGTTACTGTCCCTCTCGTAAAGCGCTCTAGAGCTGGGGGTCGCTCTTTCCGCTATTTAGCGGCAAAGTTATGGAATTCTCTGCCACATGAGATCCGAGGCATGGATGGTCTGTTGGACTTCAGGAGAGAGATTAAAACCTATCTTTTTCCACAGCAATAGTTCTGTTATCGGCTCGTATCTGAGTCTCCTGTTTTTTTGGTCCTCGGGATTGGTCTGTGTGAGTGAAAGCGCCGGGACGCCCCTTTGCTGGGCCAGCTGAGCGCTATAGAAGCACATATAACATAACATAACATACACAAACTCCAGCTAGACAATGCAGCACTTTCTCCATAGCTTTCTGAAAGACTGAGGCTGCCGAGACCAGACCAAAAGGCATTCTTCCAAATCTAAAAAGTGACAAACGGCATGACAAAAGCCGTGAGAGCTTTGGACGAGTCATCCAATAGGATTTGATGATA
>NW_028250015.1:0-82482 GCF_964263255.1 Lissotriton vulgaris
CTTACGATCCTCCGTGCAGTCACGGACCGCGCTGCAGCTGCTCTGGATTCCTCTGTGTGGAGTGGCAGGCCCTGGGCAGTTCCAATAACTTGGAAAACGGAGAAACTGCCGGAGCAGGAACCAGAAGAGCCCGGGCCACTTAACAGAACGGGGCCCCTGTAGCGCGTCTCTGGAAACCGCACAATGTATCCACAGAACCCTCTCCAGCAAGCAAAGAAGCAGGGGCCACAGCGGGGAATCAGGTAGAAGCATTTATTTGAGTTTGCTGGCATAATGCATTTCGGCAGACCTTCTGCCTTCCTCAGACGCCATTCACTTTACTGGTGATTCTTTCACCCATTTAACTAACAGCCTGCCACAGTCTCATTGGCTGCGAGTCGTCACACCCCCACCTGAAGTTACTGCTCACTACCTGTGATTCGTAGGAACCACAAGTCCCACAATCCATTGTTCGGGTAAGTGCTGCGCAGGGAGTGTCCCAAATGGAATTGACGATGTGCAGAGAAATGTCTGGTGAAATTAAAATCAAATGCCCAGTTGCTGTACTCGCAAACAATGCTTCCTCCAGTCCCCAACCGTTCTTTCCTCTCCAACACGAAATTCAGCCGAGCAGGGGTCAAGAAGCCAGTGCCTTACGACCCTCCGTGCAGTCACGGACCGCGCTGCAGCTGCTCTGGATTCCTCTGTGTGGAGTGGCAGGCCCTGGGCAGTTCCATTAACTTGGAAAACGGAGAAACTGCCGGAGCAGGAACCAGAAGAGCCCAGGCCACTTAACAGAACGGGGCCCCTGTAGCGCGTCTCTGGAAACCGCGCAATGTATCCACAGAACCCTCTCCAGCAAGCAAAGAAGCAGGGGCCACAGCGGGGAATCAGGTAGAAGCATTTATTTGAGTTTGCTGGCATAATGCATTTCGGCAGACCTTCTGCCTTCCTAAGACGCCATTCACTTTACTGGTGATTCTTTCACCCATTTAACTAACAGCCTGCCACAGTCTCATTGGCTGCGAGTCGTCACACCCCCACCTGAAGTTACTGCTCACTACCTGTGATTCGTAGGAACCACAAGTCCCACAATCCATTGTCCGGGTAAGTGCTGCGCAGGGAGTGTCCCAAATGGAATTGACGATGTGCAGGGAAATGTCTGGTGAAATTAACATCAAATGCCCAGTTGCTGTACTCGCAAACAATGCTTCCTCCAGTCCCCAACCGTTCTTTCCTCTCCAACACGAAATTCAGCCGAGCAGGGGTCAAGAAGCCAGTGCCTTACGATCCTCCGTGCAGTCACGGACCGCGCTGCAGCTGCTCTGGATTCCTCTGTGTGGAGTGGCAGGCCCTGGGCAGTTCCAATAACTTGGAAAACGGAGAAACTGCCGGAGCAGGAACCAGAAGAGCCCGGGCCACTTAACAGAACGGGGCCCCTGTAGCGCGTCTCTGGAAACCGCGCAATGTATCCACAGAACCCTCTTCAGCAAGCAAAGAAGCAGGGGCCACAGCGGGGAATCAGGTAGAAGCATTTATTTGAGTTTGCTGGCATAATGCATTTCGGCAGACCTTCTGCCTTCCTAAGACGCCATTCACTTTACTGGTGATTCTTTCACCCATTTAACTAACAGCCTGCCACAGTCTCATTGGCTGCGAGTCGTCACACCCCCACCTGAAGTTACTGCTCACTACCTGTGATTCGTAGGAACCACAAGTCCCACAATCCATTGTCCGGGTAAGTGCTGCGCAGGGAGTGTCCCAAATGGAATTGACGATGTGCAGGGAAATGTCTGGTGAAATTAAAATCAAATGCCCAGTTGCTGTACTCGCAAACAATGCTTCCTCCAGTCCCCAACCGTTCTTTCCTCTCCAACACGAAATTCAGCCGAGCAGGGGTCAAGAAGCCAGTGCCTTACGATCCTCCGTGCAGTCACGGACCGCGCTGCAGCTGCTCTGGATTCCTCTGTGTGGAGTGGCAGGCCCTGGGCAGTTCCAATAACTTGGAAAACGGAGAAACTGCCGGAGCAGGAACCAGAAGAGCCCGGGCCACTTAACGGAACGGGGCCCCTGTAGCGCGTCTCTGGAAACCGCGCAATGTATCCACAGAACCCTCTTCAGCAAGCAAAGAAGCAGGGGCCACAGCGGGGAATCAGGTAGAAGCATTTATTTGAGTTTGCTGGCATAATGCATTTCGGCAGACCTTCTGCCTTCCTAAGACGCCATTCACTTTACTGGTGATTCGTTCACCCATTTAACTAACAGCCTGCCACAGTCTCATTGGCTGCGAGTCGTCACACCCCCACCTGAAGTTACTGCTCACTACCTGTGATTCGTAGGAACCACAAGTCCCACAATCCATTGTCCGGGTAAGTGCTGCGCAGGGAGTGTCCCAAATGGAATTGACGATGTGCAGGGAAATGTCTGGTGAAATTAAAATCAAATGCCCAGTTGCTGTACTCGCAAACAATGCTTCCTCCAGTCCCCAACCGTTCTTTCCTCTCCAACATGAAATTCAGCCGAGCAGGGGTCAAGAAGCCAGTGCCTTACGATCCTCCGTGCAGTCACGGACCGCGCTGCAGCTGCTCTGGATTCCTCTGTGTGGAGTGGCAGGCCCTGGGCAGTTCCAATAACTTGGAAAACGGAGAAACTGCCGGAGCAGGAACCAGAAGAGCCCGGGCCACTTAACAGAACGGGGCCCCTGTAGCGCGTCTCTGGAAACCGCGCAATGTATCCACAGAACCCTCTCCAGCAAGCAAAGAAGCAGGCGCCACAGCGGGGAATCAGGTAGAAGCATTTATTTGAGTTTGCTGGCATAATGCATTTCGGCAGACCTTCTGCCTTCCTCAGACTCCATTCACTTTACTGGTGATTCTTTCACCCATTTAACTAACAGCCTGCCACAGTCTCATTGGCTGCGAGTCGTCACACCCCCACCTGAAGTTACTGCTCACTACCTGTGATTCGTAGGAACCACAAGTCCCACAATCCATTGTTCGGGTAAGTGCTGCGCAGGGAGTGTCCCAAATGGAATTGACGATGTGCAGGGAAATGTCTGGTGAAATTAAAATCAAATGCCCAGTTGCTGTACTCGCAAACAATGCTTCCTCCAGTCCCCAACCGTTCTTTCCTCTCCAACACGAAATTCAGCCGAGCAGGGGTCAAGAAGCCAGTGCCTTACGATCCTCCGTGCAGTCACGGACCGCGCTGCAGCTGCTCTGGATTCCTCTGTGTGGAGTGGCAGGCCCTGGGCAGTTCCAATAACTTGGAAAACAGAGAAACTGCCGGAGCAGGAACCAGAAGAGCCCGGGCCACTTAACAGAACGGGGCCCCTGTAGCATGTCTCTGGAAACCGCGCAATGTATCCACAGAACCCTCTCCAGCAAGCAAAGAAGCAGGGGCCACAGCGGGGAATCAGGTAGAAGCATTTATTTGAGTTTGCTGGCATAATGCATATCGGCAGACCTTCTGCCTTCCTCAGACGCCATTCACTTTACTGGTGATTCTTTCACCCATTTAACTAACAGCCTGCCACAGTCTCATTGGCTGCGAGTCGTCACACCCCCACCTGAAGTTACTGCTCACTACCTGTGATTCGTAGGAACCACAAGTCCCACAATCCATTGTTCGGGTAAGTGCTGCGCAGGGAGTGTCCCAAATGGAATTGACGAAGTGCAGGGAAATGTCTGGTGAAATTAAAATCAAATGCCCAGTTGCTATACTCGCAAACAATGCTTCCTCCAGTCCCCAACCGTTCTTTCCTCTCCAACACGAAATTCAGCCGAGCAGGGGTCAAGAAGCCAGTGCCTTACGATCCTCCATGCAGTCACGGACCGCGCCGCAGCTGCTCTGGATTCCTCTGTGTGGAGTGGCAGGCCCTGGGCAGTTCCAATAACTTGGAAAACGGAGAAACTGCCGGAGCAGGAACCAGAAGAGCCCGGGCCACTTAACAGAACAGGGCCCCTGTAGCGCGTCTCTGGAAATCGCGCAATGTATCCACAGAACCCTCTCCAGCAAGCAAAGAAGCAGGGGCCACAGCGGGGAATCAGGTAGAAGCATTTATTTGAGTTTGCTGGCATAATGCATTTCGGCAGACCTTCTGCCTTCCTCAGACGCCATTCACTTTACTGGTGATTCTTTCACCCATTTAACTAACAGCCTGCCACAGTCTCATTGGCTGCGAGTCGTCACACCCCCACCTGAAGTTACTGCTCACTACCTGTGATTCATAGGAACCACAAGTCCCACAATCCATTGTTCGGGTAAGTGCTGCGCAGGGAGTGTCCCAAATGGAATTGACGATGTGCAGGGAAATGTCTGGTGAAATTAAAATCAAATGCCCAGTTGCTGTACTCGCAAACAATGCTTCCTCCAGTCCCCAACCGTTCTTTCCTCTCCAACACGAAATTCAGCCGAGCAGGGGTCAAGAAGCCAGTGCCTTACGATCCTCCGTGCAGTCACGGACCGCGCTGCAGCTGCTCTGGATTCCTCTGTGTGGAGTGGCAGGCCCTGGGCAGTTCCAATAACTTGGAAAACGGAGAAACTGCCGGAGCAGGAACCAGAAGAGCCCGGGCCACTTAACAGAACGGGGCCCCTGTAGCGCGTCTCTGGAAACCGCGCAATGTATCCACAGAACCCTCTCCAGCAAGCAAAGAAGCAGGGGCCACAGCGGGGAATCAGGTAGAAGCATTTATTTGAGTTTGCTGGCATAATGCATTTCGGCAGACCTTCTGCCTTCCTCAGACGCAATTCACTTTACTGGTGATTCTTTCACCCATTTAACTAACAGCCTGCCACAGTCTCATTGGCTGCGAGTCGTCACACCCCCACCTGAAGTTACTGCTCACTACCTGTGATTCGTAGGAACCACAAGTCCCACAATCCATTGTTCGGGTAAGTGCTGCGCAGGGAGTGTCCCAAATGGAATTGACGATGTGCAGGGAAATGTCTGGTGAAATTAAAATCAAATGCCCAGTTGCTGTACTCGCAAACAATGCTTCCTCCAGTCCCCAACCGTTCTTTCCTCTCCAACACGAAATTCAGCCGAGCAGGGGTCCGAAACGTGTCGGCTTGGACTTTTGTTAGCGGTATCCTGCCTAATTCTGCGACAACCTGCATTAAAAATTATCGTGGCAAAATCATCCTCTGTGGGCTCTTTCATCTGAGGCAACTCTATTTTGTGTATATATATATATATATATATATATATATATACATATATATATATATATATATATATATATATATATTCAATGAAAAAACCATAGGTTATAGGCCATATATAGTTAGGAATTAGCATTTACAAAACCTTATTTTACTCGCATAAAACCATTGAAATTCCATATATAGTTAGCTAACTATAAGCGCTAACTATATATCGCGCACCCGCAATCCACTGCTGATGATGTCACATATTACATCATTCATGACATGGTCAGTGACATCACTGATGACATCTCAAATGACATCACTGATGACATCACTGATCACAACATCCAGTGACTGTATGTTTCTGTAAAGTTAAAATATGTTTCACATATTGAAGAATGAGTGGATGTATAAGTGTCTGGGTGAAGAATTTAGTAGGTGCATGACTGACTGTATGAGTGAGTGATTAAATGTGTCTCACTGAGTGCATGGGTTAGTGACTAAACTGTCTTAATTCGTGCATCAGTATGTTTGTTGTTGTGTAAACTGCTGCTTGTGTTGATCAGTAGCTATAAGAGTAGCCATATGGGTTATTGATTGGTTGCCCAAATATTTGAATGGGAGGCTGAGTGTGTGTGTGGGTGGCTGGGAGGTGCGTGACTCTGTGCATAGATGTGTAAGCAGTTGATTCACTAGGAGTATGAGTTCAAGAGTGCATGTGGAAACAGCTATATGAGCGGTTGACTGTGCATGGGTGTGTTGGTGAGTGAATGGATTTCTCATTGCTACATGTGCAAGTAAGTACGTATGTAAAACACAATACATGTGAGAGTTGAGATATATAAATAACTGAACATAAGAGCCAGTGAATGTGTGAGTGGCTGTATCGATCACTGTGAGCTTGTATCAGGGATTATATAAGAGAGTAAATATGTGTTATTATATGTTTGAATAAGTAAGATGTGTATAACTGTATAGTTGAGGAAATGGAGGTGTGATTGATTCTTTGCATGACTGACTAGGTGTGTGAGTAACTCCATGGATGAGTGACAGTCTGTGAGTGTCTGTTTATACTGAGTGTATGTAAGGTTATATTAGAGTCTGAAGAGGTTCATTGTATTATCACATGAGTGATGTGATCAGTGATGACAAATGAGATGTCATCAGTGATGTCATTTGAGTTGTCATCAGTGATGTCATTTGAGATGTCATCATTGATATCATTTGAGTTGTCATCAGTGATGTCATTTGAGATGTCATCAGTGATGTCATCAGTGATGTCACTGACCATGTCATGAATGATGTAATATGTGACATCATCAGCAGTGGATTGCGGGTGCGCGATATATAGTTAGCGCTTATAGTTAGCTAACTATATATGGAATTTCAATGGTTTTATGCGAGTAAAATAAGGTTTTGTAAATGCTAATTCCTAACTATATATGGCCTATAACCTATGGTTTTTTCATTGAATTTTCAAGGTTTTGTAAATGCAAATTCCTAACTATATATCCACTATAACCTATGGTTTTTTCTGTGAATTTCATTGGTTTTTTAATAGCAAATATGAAAAGCTTTAAAATGTCAAGTACGTGATAGATAAAAACATTTTCATATTTATGCACGCTGATGTGCTTTGAACGCTGCCCCCCCCCTCCCCTCTTTTGCCTTTGTTAGTACTCTCTCTTTGCAGATACAGAAGGGTAGTTAACGCAGGCCTTTACCCCCGTTGTAATCCGTCGTACCTCCTTGTCTCTCCATTTGATTGTTTGTTGTCCAAGCATTTACTGTTTTAGAATTGGTTCTCTTTGGATCATTCTCTATTTACAAACAAGCACAAAGTCGCAATACTCTGTTTAGTCTTTGCAGATAGTGAAAAATCGTGTAAAAAAATAAAAGTAATCGAGCAAAATCAGTAGGCCACTAATTGGATCTCTTTTTGACCTCGCTAAAATAGAAATATTAGGAACAACCCTTCTTGAGAAATACGAAAATAGTGAGATGAACTGAGCTCCACACCATGAGGGCTGCAAGACAGCTCGGCTCCATCACCCATCCCGCACAAAATAATGACAAACCCTATGCAAATATTAAAAATATAGACAACACACCAGCAAAGAAATAGGGTAAAACATTTTATTAAAAAACTATTTACATAACGTTGGTTTATAAGATGATGTCAGTAGTGGACCGATGTGTGAATAGATCGAAAACAGCACAAGGCTCCAAGATCCGGATAGCAAGCTCCTGGATGTTGGGTGCCATAGTTTAGAGTTCTGAATTTCAGCCTTTTTCGATGCCTGTGCTTTGTTGAATCGAATGGCGGCTTGACACAAAGCTGACTCAAGCGTTGTTACTGATGCTATGCAGACCAAAACTGGTTTTCAGTTTGTACATTTTTCTAGATTTTTCATTCCAAGTTTGGTTGACTTTGTAGAACGATGGCTTCAGATTTTCAACATACGGTGTGGTGGCGCTGACTGGGAGGGGGCGCTTCGCTCCTGCCCCCTCCCCAAGTAAGATTTTCATACGTGAAAGTACGTTAATGGTTTTGGTCCCCGAGATGCTTCGATGTCACTACCATTCTCAAATAGCATAAGTTCTGGATGTTGGGTGCCATAGTTAAGAGTTCTGAGCAGCGCTTGTAACACTGTCTGAAGCTTATTTCCTCCTACTGCAGCTTCACTATTCTCAAAGTAAGTGAGTGTCGTTTGTGGACCTGACTGCATTAGAAAACAATATGATATGTTACCTTCCTAAACAGCTTGACGGAGGCCCCTGAGGGGCGCTGTGATGGCCATGGACTCGGAGAAGACGCTTGGCTCCGACACCCTCCCCAAGTCTTATAGCACTGGTGTAGCCTGAGATCGCCCCCGACATAGGCGGCCGGCTCCCGGGGTCCGGCGGTACTTTTTGCCTTTTGATGACTCTTCAATTCTGGACCTTGTCCCACAATCCGTTTGACCTGAAGACAAGCTGTAGTGAGGCGCCCCTTTATCGTTTTAGTTGCCATTCCGCCCGCTTTTGCTACACTGTGCCTCTTCCGCCATTCAGCTGTTTTCCGCCCGCTCTTGCGACTACAGCGTCTCGCTCACCATGTAGTTGAGATGCGCCCGCTCTAGCGGTGCAGCGATAGGCGGCTGCCACAGGACTCTCAAAATGGCGGCCGGCTCTTCGGTTTTGGGCCTGGTCCACTAAAATGGCCCTGGGACACCTTGGAACTCGGACGCTGGTCTGCTAGGGCTTGGATCCCATTCTCGAAAAGCGTCCCCTCAGCCGTGAAGATTCTACAAAAGTCATGGGGGCCTCCGACTCCCGCAGGCTTCTGGTGGGGAGCGGCTGCCATGATTGCTCGTGGAATGGCCACGACGGAGCTACGAGATGGTAGTGGTCTCATGCTGACGCCAGCTTTAGTCTGAAACATCCAGAAACACTGTAGACTACCAATTCGATCAGTTCCGGTAGCGCCCCAACATGACCCGGAAGAGAAGAACTTGCCCTCCCCTCTTTGACTGATGGTTCTTGTTGCCTGTCCCCTCTGTTGTCATTTAACAGAACTTTTTGGACTGCTGAAAGGGGTTGTGTTCTGAACGCTGGTTGGTGGAGACATTTAGACTATATTCTTGACCTACGTTGTCGCGTAATGCGTTTTATGACACGCCGCGTTAGCGCACCCAGAAGTGATCCGAGGCGCGGCGCGCAGCGCGTAACGTAAGCATAACAGGTCATGTGACTTGTTAATAAAACTTTTCATTGGTTCATTTTACTTTTGTTAATTTAATGATGAAAAGCTTGGTCATATGACCTAAAAATTACGCTTTTTATTATTTTCGAACAATATTTTTTTTTCAAACATATGTTATAATATTCCAGGCTAATGTACTTTCCCGGAAAATTTACAACTGTCTGGCAAGTAAAATATATTCCTTTTTCGAGAAAAAGGGCGTTTCTTCCTTCCATGACGGAGCCGTTGAGTAAAAGAGATTCGGCCTGCTGTCTTAGTCGCCGATGCGCCTGATTATCAGATTCTTATCGATCACTTTATGTTGCAGACATGAAAAACACAACTGCCCTTGACCATTTATCTTTACTGCGTTCCTACATATTATACCTTTTATCCGTCATGTAATTGGACTGCTTTATTTCACTTGCCTTTTACTGATTCGAAAACAGTCACTAAAAGTAAAAACTTTACAAATGAAAATACTACTACCGTGTTTTGTTTTAAAAACCTTTATTGTGAAAATGTCAGTATACAAATACGGGCCTATAACCACGTGGGCCGGCCACGGAGCAAACTCAAATCGTATATGATGAGGAGACATTTACACTGTAGAAGAACGTAACGAGCGGGCCATTAGGTGACAAGAACAAAGGTGTCTAACAGTTGCGGTATCGGTGGACGTACATTTTGTAATTAAAATACGACAGGGCCACTTACAATAACATTTTCTAGATATACATTTGCGGGCAAAGAGTTACGAGTCCCATTTATACCGGCGCCATTTTGGGCGAGGCCGGGCAGGTCCAAGATATAGTCAAAATGTCTCCACCAACCATCGGCCAGACCAGAACCCCTTTCGGCCCTTTATGTTACAAGATGATGTCTTCCATTCAGAAAATATTGGTGGCAGCATTTTGAAAGGAAACAAAAACAGCCGTTCTCCTAGTGAGTTTCACATTGTTACATTTAGGAAGAATGTTGAAGAGTAGTATGTGGAAAATCTGAAGCCATTTTTCTACAAACTCTCAATCAGACTTGGATGGAAAAAAAAACCTGAAGAATGTACAAACTGAAAACCAATTTTTGTCTGTATAGCACCAACAGTAACGCTTGAGTCAGCTTTGTGTCAAGCCGCCATTTTCATTCAATCAATAGCGTCCCCCTGCACACATTCAGGGACCTGGTCGTGTCTTTAGATGAAACGCATTGTAGGAAAAGAAGCAGAAAGGAAAAGGAAAAAAGTTCCGCCGGACCTAGTGAAGCTGCAGCAGGTGCAAATAAGCTTCAGACAGTCTTACAAGCACTGCTCAGAACTCTCAACTGAGGCACTCAACATCCAGGACTTGCCATTCGGATCTTAGCGCCTTGTATTTTTGTTTTGTTCTTGATGGAGGGGAAACAACAAAAAACAGGCATTGAAAACGGCTCAACTGGAGCAAAAAAAAAATTACTTCTTGGGTGCATTAGGGCATTTATGATTTTCGAATGCCGTATTCATCAGGTTGATGCTCATGTTGCCATAGGACAGCATAGCACCACAGTGTATACAAGTTAACTTCATATGTTCAGATGAGGCAGGTGGCATATTTAGCATTCACCTTCTTTGATCCAGGAGGGATGGAGAAAAACTGCCAGATGAAACTTGAAACTTGGCCATCCAGATCTCGGCGCGTTCGACTCACTGTACCGCAACAGTGACCGCAACTCAGCTGGACACGCCGTCTTTCGGCGCAGCATTGTAGGATGGCCACACCAGTGCGGCAATTTGCTGGACACCACCTCGGTGCCATCCGGATCTCGGTGCGTTCGAGTCACTGTACCGCAACAGTGACCGCAACTCAGCTGGACACGCCGTCTTTCGGCGCAGCATTGTAGGATGGCCACACCAGTGCGGCAATTTGCTGGACACCACCTCGGTGCCATCCGGATCTCGACGCGTTGTGCTGCCTTCGGCCTATTCGCACATCGGTCCGCTACTGACAGTGACCGCAACTCAGCTGGACACGCCGTCTTTCGGCGCAGCATTGTAGGATGGCCACACCAGTGCGGCAATTTGCTGGACACCACATCGGTGCCATCCGCATCTCGACGCGTTGTGCTGCCTTCGGCCTATTCGCACATCGGTCCGCTACTGACAGTGACCGCAACTCAGCTGGACACGCCGTCTTTCGGCGCAGCATTGTAGGATGGCCACACCAGTGCGGCAATTTGCTGGACACCACCTCGGTGCCATCCGGATCTCGACGCGTTGTGCTGCCTTCGGCCTATTCGCACATCGGTCCGCTACTGACGCCGCCTCACGTGCCAACGGATTTTCTACGCTTTTTGTAGCCCTATGCCGCAGAACAGGTCATGTGACTTGTTTATAAAACTTTTCATTGGTTCATTTTTCTTTTGGTTTCCTAAAGATGGAAGGCTTGGTCATATGACCTAAAAATAACACTTTTCATTGGTTTAGAACATTTTTTTTCCCAAACGATGAAAGCCCCACCTTGTTTCTGGATCATTCAGACTGAAGCTGGCGTCAGCATGAGAGCACCACCATCTCGTGGCTCCGTCGTGGTCATTCCGCGAGCAATCATGGCAGCCGCTCCCCACCGGAAGCCTGCGGGAGTCGGGGGCCCCCAAGACTTTTATACAATCTTCACGGCTGAGGGGACGCTTTTCGAGAATGGAGCCCAAGCCCTAGCAGGCAAGCGTCCGACTTCCAAGGTGTCCCAGGGCCATTTCAGTGGACCAGGCCCAAAACCGAAGAGCCGTCCGCCATTTTGACAGCCATGTGGCAGCCGCCTATCGCTGCACTGCAAGAGTGGGAGCAACTCCACAACATGGTGAGCGAGACGCTGTGGCCGCAAGAGCGAGCGCAACTCAGCTAGATGGCCGCCACCTGGGGAGGCCCGTTCACGCCGCCTCCCCCCCCCCCCCCCCGGGCCGCCGCACGCCAATTTTCGGAGCAGCATTGTAGGATACCAAAACCAGTGCGGCAGTTTACTGGACATCACCTGGGTGCCTGTCGTACATGTTGTGTCAGCCATGTGACACTGGACACAGACCGCTACTGACGAGGCCTCCCCCCGCACCACCCGGGACGCCCCACGCTGTTTTTCTGTGCTGCATTGTAGGATCCCTAAACCAGTGCGGCACCCAGGCGACATCACCTGGGTGCCGTCCAGAACTCTGCACGTTGTGCTGCCTTGGGACTATTCGCACAACAGACCGCTACTGACGAGGCCTCCCCCCGCCCCACCCGGGACGCCCCACGCCAATTTTCGGAGCAGCATTGTAGGATCCCTAAACCAGTGCGGCACCCAGGCGACATCACCTGGGTGCCGTCCAGAACTCTGCACGTTGTGCTGCCTTGGGACTATTCGCACAAAAGACAGCTTCTAACCATTGTTGCTTTTTGTGTTAATAAATGTTTAAATGTTTTTAGTTTTTGTTCTGTTCATTATCGTTAAAAGTTAATAAAGTTTTATAACCTTACTTTGTTGGAGTGTTATCTATTTTTTGAAAAACGGGTGAATGGGGCCTTGAATCGGGTTATTGTCATGTGTGGGCTTTGGAAGTGTGCTGCTGCAGGATCGGACATTTCAAACTCAAATGCACGTTCTTTTTCTTACCTTTCCGAAGCATGGAGCGCAATAGCAAGCAGAGAAAGGGTGATGCACGTGTTGAACACTACCTGACCTGGCAAGTTGCTGGCAGTGCCCCCCCGCCCGCTCCTGAAAGAGGGCACACACACACCGCCGCCCCGAGTACTTCAGAAATCTTTAAAAGACCATGCGCTTGTTCATGAGGCTTAAATGGTTTATCACCTCTTCTAGAACCCCTACATCGACCCTCTGACGTTTCATGGAAAAATTACCATGTAACACAATACCAAGCCCTATCAGCTGAAACCCCCAAGGAATCGTGGGGCATATTAGCAAGGGGGTTTATCTCCCCTTTTTTGGCTTTAAAAACCATGAAAGCGGAGATAAAATTATTTCCCTATTATCAAGCTGTCGCTAACACCAGTTAGTGACACCTAAAAGGAGATAGCGACCATCTTGGGCCCGGCTTTGCATGTCAGTGATACTTATCACTAATGACATGCAAAGTGGCGTGCCAAGATGTTAGCGACTGGAAACAGTCCCTAACATCGCTACCTTCTATTACCAACTTTTGGAGATATTCGCACTAAGCGCGAATATCTCCAAAAGCTAACACCTGCCCTGAGCAGGTCTTAGCCATGTTATCCAATGGGAGGTGGATAACATGGCTAAGAGCATTAGGTCGATAATACATGAATATCGCTGACTTTTCTGCGATAATAGCAAGGTTTATCTGCGATAAAAATCGCCGATGTGCGGCGATAATTTTTGTCTCTAAACAAGTTATAGACAAAAATTATCGCTAGTTGTTAGTAATATGCCCCCGGGTTTTTGCTTGCAGAAATCGGGAGGCGGGAGACTAGCACTGAAATCAGTACTCACACGCCTGAATCAGGAGGATTGGCATGTCTGAATTCTCTACAGCTGGGGCCATAAACTACATCCGCAGGGGTAGGTGATAGCCTGGGACCAGCCTGGCATCTAAAATGGCTGCCGTGCACGACAAAATTGTGGCATTCGAAAAAAGGCAAGATGGAGCAGCCGCTGGAAGAGATATATCAACATATATCAGCCTCCTCAGCCACCCTCAGGAAACATAGGGGATTAGGATATGTCTCCCGCACCCCCTTATACCTAGTACTTTAATTAACGAAGCACAAAATGGCGAATTCCCGTTTCGCTACCAGTTTGCGGCCCAGTTCGCGGCCCGTGAAGCGCTTCTACCGTGAAAAATCATTTTTTTTTTATTTTCCCCACGGGACCCTTTAATAACCCCAACAACATTCCTAGGGGGTCAAGAGGGGGATACCTTGCCCCCTTTCATTAAATTCCCCCTTAGTTTTTCACCTTTTCTTCTCTCTCGATCCTACCGAGAGACAAGATGGCGGCCGCTCCGGACTGTCACGCAGCAAAAAAAAAAAAAAAGCTCACGCACAGCCGCTGGAAGAGATGTATCAACATATATCAGCCTCCTCACCCACCCTCAGGAAACATAGGGGATTAGGATACGTCTCCCGTACCCACTTATAACTAGTAATTTAATTTACGAAGCACAAAATGGCGAATTCCCGTTTCGCTACCAGTTTGCGGCCCAGTTCGCGGCCCGTGAAGCGCTTCTACCGTGAAAAATCATTTTTTTTTTCTTTTCCCCACGGGTCCCTTTAATAACCCCAACAACATTCCTAGGGGGTCAAGAGGGGGATACCTTGCCCCCTTTCATTAAATTCACCCTTCGTTTTTCACCTCTTCTTCTCTCTCGATCCTACCGAGAGACAAGATGGCGGCCGCTCCGGACTGTCACGCAGCAAAAAAAAAAAAAAAGCTCACGCACAGCCGCTGGAAGAGATGTATCAACATATATCAGCCTCCTCACCCACCCTCAGGAAACATAGGGGATTAGGATACGTCTCCCGTACCCACTTATAACTAGTAATTTAATTTACGAAGCACAAAATGGCGAATTCCCGTTTCGCTACCAGTTTGCGGCCCAGTTCGCGGCCCGTGAAGCGCTTCTACCGTGAAAAATCATTTTTTTTTTCTTTTCCCCACGGGTCCCTTTAATAACCCCAACAACATTCCTAGGGGGTCAAGAGGGGGATACCTTGCCCCCTTTCATTAAATTCACCCTTCGTTTTTCACCTCTTCTTCTCTCTCGATCCTACCGAGAGACAAGATGGCGGCCGCTCCGGACTGTTTAGAATGTTGACAGACACCGGAGAGCCAATCAGCTTTCTGCGCGCAAAGTTCCGATAAGCGAAAAGTAAGCGGACCGGATCGCTGCCCAGAGCGCTGTTACAGATATATATCTTGATTTAAACGTTAATTTCTCAAAAACTACTGGAGCACATATATTGAGACCTAGCAAAGGCACATCGGGCTAACAGTCCCTACAATTTTGCCAAGTTTCGTGCAAATCCATTCAGCCGTTCGAGCTAAAAGTGAGTCCAACCGCCCTATGGAAAACTCAATGCAAAAAACGCGTTTTGGGACCCCCCTTTTTTCTCAGCCCCCCCTTGACGAAACCCCACCAAATTTTCAGGAGCTGCTCAGAAACAAAATGTGCCATTTTCCTGAAAATTTCAGCCGATTCCATCCACAAACGCCAAAGTTATTAGACATAGAATTTTCAAAAGTCCCATAGGGAATTTATCCTAACTATATATACCTACTGGCGAACGCCAGTAGGTAATATATATATATATATATATATATATATATATATATATATATATATATATATATATATATATATATATATATATATATATATATATATATATCCTTTAACCTCGATTCCTCGTACGTGCTGCAATACCAAAGCAGCCTCGAACAGAAAATAGAGCACGGACCAAAATTCGGTTTTCTTCAATGTTTTATTTTGCTTGTCGCCTCATGACATTTCGGCTCCCTTGAGCCTTGCTCACATGACAGCGAGCTGTGGTGAGAGGTGCATGTTTAAAGTGCTAGTGCTACATTGTGATTGGGCCACCATTAATCAACATGGTGAAAGGACTGCCAGTAAAAACAGATAATGTTGTACAATTATCCTTATTACTAAAAAGGCAGATTAACACAATAATGCTAAAATCAATTCTGGTGAAATACCAAGCATTTCATTAATCATGTTACAATAACACCTATATTTACACATGTTTAGGACTATACACATGAAAAAATATCACAACAAGTGAATGTCACTAAACATACGGCATTAAAATAATTTTGGGATAAATCCCCACCCCTTGTATCAAGGATCCAAACGGGGCCCATCTTACTAGCCTATATTCTAAGTGGAAAAAGTGCATAGTGCAAAAAGTGCAAATATATTGCGGTATCAAAAATCAATTGTCCGACGTCCCCACACACCAACAACAAGACCTCGCCCAGTCTGGTATTGGCGGGATCAACTTCCGTGAAGTCAATAATGGTTAAACGAATCTACATGTATACATTACTAGCCAGTTATGCATAAACAAGTCTATTTGATTGTAAGAATAACTCAGACTTATTGGGAACAAGAGTAGAAATAGGAGGACTTCCATATGCTTGTTAAAAAGACATTGTGAACAACATTACAAGAAGCATATTAGAACAATATTTCAATAAACCTAATAAAAAGCCTAAAAGAAGCCTAAAAAAGATCATCATGAGTACTATATATTGCAGCATGTCCAGTCAGATCAGGAAATATCTAAGCAGCCATGTTTGAATATAGACTATAGTAATCATGGGTTAACCAAACGCATAGTATAACACACACAATAATGTGCATTGTCCACCATTGATATAGCAGCAGTTATGACCAAATTCTAGCAAATTCGAGCCAAATCATACAAATTCTTGGATTGACTAGAAGAATAACACAAGATAGTGAATTCAAATAAGTCTAAAATATTAGTGCAACATAACGTAAGATTACAAACCATTCCTAAATGAATAAATACATAGATTAACAGATGGGCAACTGAACGGGAAATATGATAATGGTTCCCACCCCCCACTAGTTAAAAAGTCATTGTAATAAATAGTCTGGTTAAAAAGGCCTATGTTGCACATCAACAGATAGGGGGGATCAATTGAATCTACCAAGCTACTTTAATGTAGGCAAGTGTAAAGGTCTTCTGTTACACTGAGCCCCCCTGGCTGTTTGCTAGTAAACTGCAAGATGTATTTAGTTTCAAGTTTGCGCAACCTAGTTTCCCTGTTACCTCCCCGTCTGCTGGCTTGTACAGCATCGACAACATAATATCTGAGCCCACTGTTGTTACTCTGATGAAATTGTTTAAAATGTCAGGCAACAGGATAAGTATTGTCTTGCGACGTAATGGCTCGAAGATGCTGTAGTAAGCGCTTATGCACAGGCAATTTGGTACTGCCCACGTACCGGAGTGGACACGGGCATTCCAAGACGTAGACTGCATAGTCAGATTTACATGTTAGGGTCTTCATGATTGGGTGGTCCTTGTTCCCAAAGCCGTCCCTGTAGCTGGTCGCTCCAGGTTGTCCACCTTTTGAGTAGCACACGAACAGCAGCTTGATATATGTGTAGGTGAGGATGGGGATCCGCTCGTAGATGCCGCTCTGTAATGGATCTGCCCGACGCGTTTCGAAGCTCCATCTGCTTCTCTTCAGGGGCTTTAACGGAAGCGGTGTGCGCACCCGCTGACACACTTCTCCAATTTCATATGACTCACCCGCCGATGGGAGGCTCCAATGAGACTGTGCATTCTGGGAAGTGTGGTGCGGAAAGCACACAATCAAGTCCTGTATGGACCCCACAAGTGGGCCCGTCCTCGATCCCATGTACGGCTGCTGTGCCAGAATAGTGGGAAATTGTTGGAAAAGAGCAAATGAAAAAACTAGGAATGATTGCTTAACATCGAAAACAAAGAAAACAACGAACCCACAGGAAATAAGATTCATTACAGACTTTACCCAAAATTCCAAACAAATAAACTCAATCCTGAAAAAGATTTGGAAAATCTTGAAGTCAGATTGCAGCATTGGAGCATTGGTGGGGGATCACCCAGTAGTAACCTACCGTAGGGCTACAAATCAGAAGGACCGACTAATACAAAGTCACTTTGATACCCACAACAAAAATAATGACTGGTTGAAGACGAAGGGGTTTGCTAAATGCTATAATTGCAAGACTTGCCAAATAGCGAAACCAACATCTGAAATCCAAATGGCCAATAACAAAATGTGGAAAATTGAAAAACTTATCACATGCAAAAGTAGGTATGTGGTGTACATGGTTGAATGCCCCTGTAGAAAAAAATATATAGGGAGCACAACTTGTGAACTAAAAAAAAGGATTCTGGAACATACACGTGCAACCACTAACAAGGACAAAAACAATGCCATAGCCAGACATATGGAAACATCTCATAATGGGGACTGGAAACTGCTAAAATTCCTTGGCATCGACCAAGTATCAGAAAACAAACGAGGAGGAAATTTGGAGAAAATACTGCGCCAAAAAGAATCACGACACATTTTAAATTTCAGGACAATGACCCCGTTCGGGCTAAACCAGTCTGAAGAATTATATGTGCACTGAAAATGATTGAAATATATAGCAGCAAATAACTAACAATATCTTTGTTAAGACTATACTGCATTGGATAAAAATAATAGTATTTAAATCATGATTAAGTTGAAAATGGCACTATATACTGCATTGGATAAAAATAATAGTAATGTGTCGCATAATTATTGTTGCCAATCACAGACAAAATCCGCTAAATTGTTTTTGTATTGTACATTATGTATAAAGAGTATTTACTACAAGTCCCATAAGCCCAAGGGGCGGGTTGACAATACGATAGGAAATGATGTCATGGTCTAGTTTTCAAACATTTTTTATTCACGAAAAAGAGGTGTGTGGGTAGACGCCGTGAACAAGCAGCGGCTGCTGCGAAACGCGTCGGCTTTTGTTTGCCTGAGTTTGGAGTATTAAATGAAACGCTAATGAAATAAAGGCAAAGTTACGGAAAACGAGTATCCTTGGTGAGTGCGACCCTTATTTCTTGGAAATCCAGGATTCTTGGTAATATTGAACGGTGTGGTCTAGCCGTTGGAAAACGCACCACGGAATGATCGCCGGTTAGCGGGAACTTGGGACTATATATATATATATATATATATATATATTCTCTCCACAAGTTGCCACAAGTAGAGCCACCACACAAGGAAGGGTTTCCGCTCTCGACGCCACAGGCAGTAGGCTGTACACCCTGCATGAGTCCCCTGCAACAGCCATACGCGTTTCGAGCTTGAAAGCTCTTGATCACTGGCAAATACGATGGAACAGAGCGGTGATTTCGGAACTTCTTTATTTAAGTGAAGAGTCCCGCCCATGTGGGCGTCACTGCAAGCATGCTGGTTGTCGTAGTCTTTAATATGCCTGCTGACTCTGTAGTTCATCAAAGCAAGTGCCTCGCTCATTGCATCATATTAAATAATGTCCCGTTGGGGCAAAGGTACTTGCAGCAAGGCTCCAGCTTCCCAAAAATGACCCGTGGCTCAGGCCCCCTCCTTTCCAATGGTGTTCGTGGTAACCAACACCCAGGATCCGCAACAGCGGCGGGGCAGCTCCGCGACCTAGCAAGCCGCTCAGTATTCTCTCCACAAGTTGCCACAAGTAGAGCCACCACACAAGGAAGGGTTTCCGCTCTCGACGCCACAGGCAGTAGGCTGTACACCCTGCATGAGTCCCCTGCAACAGCCATACGCGTTTCGAGCTTGAAAGCTCTTGATCACTGGCAAATACGATGGAACAGAGCGGTGATTTCGGAACTTCTTTATTTAAGTGAAGAGTCCCGCCCATGTGGGCGTCACTGCAAGCATGCTGGTTGTCGTAGTCTTTAATATGCCTGCTGACTCTGTAGTTCATCAAAGCAAGTGCCTCGCTCATTGCATCATATTAAATAATGTCCCGTTGGGGCAAAGGTACTTGCAGCAAGGCTCCAGCTTCCCAAAAATGACCCGTGGCTCAGGCCCCCTCCTTTCCAATGGTGTTCGTGGTAACCAACACCCAGGATCCGCAACAGCGGCGGGGCAGCTCCGCGACCTAGCAAGCCGCTCAGTATTCTCTCCACAAGTTGCCACAAGTAGAGCCACCACACAAGGAAGGGTTTCCGCTCTCGACGCCACAGGCAGTAGGCTGTACACCCTGCATGAGTCCCCTGCAACAGCCATACGCGTTTCGAGCTTGAAAGCTCTTGATCACTGGCAAATACGATGGAACAGAGCGGTGATTTCGGAACTTCTTTATTTAAGTGAAGAGTCCCGCCCATGTGGGCGTCACTGCAAGCATGCTGGTTGTCGTAGTCTTTAATATGCCTGCTGACTCTGTAGTTCATCAAAGCAAGTGCCTCGCTCATTGCATCATATTAAATAATGTCCCGTTGGGGCAAAGGTACTTGCAGCAAGGCTCCAGCTTCCCAAAAATGACCCGTGGCTCAGGCCCCCTCCTTTCCAATGGTGTTCGTGGTAACCAACACCCAGGATCCGCAACAGCGGCGGGGCAGCTCCGCGACCTAGCAAGCCGCTCAGTATTCTCTCCACAAGTTGCCACAAGTAGAGCCACCACACAAGGAAGGGTTTCCGCTCTCGACGCCACAGGCAGTAGGCTGTACACCCTGCATGAGTCCCCTGCAACAGCCATACGCGTTTCGAGCTTGAAAGCTCTTGATCACTGGCAAATACGATGGAACAGAGCGGTGATTTCGGAACTTCTTTATTTAAGTGAAGAGTCCCGCCCATGTGGGCGTCACTGCAAGCATGCTGGTTGTCGTAGTCTTTAATATGCCTGCTGACTCTGTAGTTCATCAAAGCAAGTGCCTCGCTCATTGCATCATATTAAATAATGTCCCGTTGGGGCAAAGGTACTTGCAGCAAGGCTCCAGCTTCCCAAAAATGACCCGTGGCTCAGGCCCCCTCCTTTCCAATGGTGTTCGTGGTAACCAACACCCAGGATCCGCAACAGCGGCGGGGCAGCTCCGCGACCTAGCAAGCCGCTCAGTATTCTCTCCACAAGTTGCCACAAGTAGAGCCACCACACAAGGAAGGGTTTCCGCTCTCGACGCCACAGGCAGTAGGCTGTACACCCTGCATGAGTCCCCTGCAACAGCCATACGCGTTTCGAGCTTGAAAGCTCTTGATCACTGGCAAATACGATGGAACAGAGCGGTGATTTCGGAACTTCTTTATTTAAGTGAAGAGTCCCGCCCATGTGGGCGTCACTGCAAGCATGCTGGTTGTCGTAGTCTTTAATATGCCTGCTGACTCTGTAGTTCATCAAAGCAAGTGCCTCGCTCATTGCATCATATTAAATAATGTCCCGTTGGGGCAAAGGTACTTGCAGCAAGGCTCCAGCTTCCCAAAAATGACCCGTGGCTCAGGCCCCCTCCTTTCCAATGGTGTTCGTGGTAACCAACACCCAGGATCCGCAACAGCGGCGGGGCAGCTCCGCGACCTAGCAAGCCGCTCAGTATTCTCTCCACAAGTTGCCACAAGTAGAGCCACCACACAAGGAAGGGTTTCCGCTCTCGACGCCACAGGCAGTAGGCTGTACACCCTGCATGAGTCCCCTGCAACAGCCATACGCGTTTCGAGCTTGAAAGCTCTTGATCACTGGCAAATACGATGGAACAGAGCGGTGATTTCGGAACTTCTTTATTTAAGTGAAGAGTCCCGCCCATGTGGGCGTCACTGCAAGCATGCTGGTTGTCGTAGTCTTTAATATGCCTGCTGACTCTGTAGTTCATCAAAGCAAGTGCCTCGCTCATTGCATCATATTAAATAATGTCCCGTTGGGGCAAAGGTACTTGCAGCAAGGCTCCAGCTTCCCAAAAATGACCCGTGGCTCAGGCCCCCTCCTTTCCAATGGTGTTCGTGGTAACCAACACCCAGGATCCGCAACAGCGGCGGGGCAGCTCCGCGACCTAGCAAGCCGCTCAGTATTCTCTCCACAAGTTGCCACAAGTAGAGCCACCACACAAGGAAGGGTTTCCGCTCTCGACGCCACAGGCAGTAGGCTGTACACCCTGCATGAGTCCCCTGCAACAGCCATACGCGTTTCGAGCTTGAAAGCTCTTGATCACTGGCAAATACGATGGAACAGAGCGGTGATTTCGGAACTTCTTTATTTAAGTGAAGAGTCCCGCCCATGTGGGCGTCACTGCAAGCATGCTGGTTGTCGTAGTCTTTAATATGCCTGCTGACTCTGTAGTTCATCAAAGCAAGTGCCTCGCTCATTGCATCATATTAAATAATGTCCCGTTGGGGCAAAGGTACTTGCAGCAAGGCTCCAGCTTCCCAAAAATGACCCGTGGCTCGGGCCCCCTCCTTTCCAATGGTGTTCGTGGTAACCAACACCCAGGATCCGCAACAGCGGCGGGGCAGCTCCGCGACCTAGCAAGCCGCTCAGTATTCTCTCCACAAGTTGCCACAAGTAGAGCCACCACACAAGGAAGGGTTTCCGCTCTCGACGCCACAGGCAGTAGGCTGTACACCCTGCATGAGTCCCCTGCAACAGCCATACGCGTTTCGAGCTTGAAAGCTCTTGATCACTGGCAAATACGATGGAACAGAGCGGTGATTTCGGAACTTCTTTATTTAAGTGAAGAGTCCCGCCCATGTGGGCGTCACTGCAAGCATGCTGGTTGTCGTAGTCTTTAATATGCCTGCTGACTCTGTAGTTCATCAAAGCAAGTGCCTCGCTCATTGCATCATATTAAATAATGTCCCGTTGGGGCAAAGGTACTTGCAGCAAGGCTCCAGCTTCCCAAAAATGACCCGTGGCTCAGGCCCCCTCCTTTCCAATGGTGTTCGTGGTAACCAACACCCAGGATCCGCAACAGCGGCGGGGCAGCTCCGCGACCTAGCAAGCCGCTCAGTATTCTCTCCACAAGTTGCCACAAGTAGAGCCACCACACAAGGAAGGGTTTCCGCTCTCGACGCCACAGGCAGTAGGCTGTACACCCTGCATGCGTCCCCTGCAACAGCCATACGCGTTTCGAGCTTGAAAGCTCTTGATCACTGGCAAATACGATGGAACAGAGCGGTGATTTCGGAACTTCTTTATTTAAGTGAAGAGTCCCGCCCATGTGGGCGTCACTGCAAGCATGCTGGTTGTCGTAGTCTTTAATATGCCTGCTGACTCTGTAGTTCATCAAAGCAAGTGCCTCGCTCATTGCATCATATTAAATAATGTCCCGTTGGGGCAAAGGTACTTGCAGCAAGGCTCCAGCTTCCCAAAAATGACCCGTGGCTCAGGCCCCCTCCTTTCCAATGGTGTTCGTGGTAACCAACACCCAGGATCCGCAACAGCGGCGGGGCAGCTCCGCGACCTAGCAAGCCGCTCAGTATTCTCTCCACAAGTTGCCACAAGTAGAGCCACCACACAAGGAAGGGTTTCCGCTCTCGACGCCACAGGCAGTAGGCTGTACACCCTGCATGAGTCCCCTGCAACAGCCATACGCGTTTCGAGCTTGAAAGCTCTTGATCACTGGCAAATACGATGGAACAGAGCGGTGATTTCGGAACTTCTTTATTTAAGTGAAGAGTCCCGCCCATGTGGGCGTCACTGCAAGCATGCTGGTTGTCGTAGTCTTTAATATGCCTGCTGACTCTGTAGTTCATCAAAGCAAGTGCCTCGCTCATTGCATCATATTAAATAATGTCCCGTTGGGGCAAAGGTACTTGCAGCAAGGCTCCAGCTTCCCAAAAATGACCCGTGGCTCAGGCCCCCTCCTTTCCAATGGTGTTCGTGGTAACCAACACCCAGGATCCGCAACAGCGGCGGGGCAGCTCCGCGACCTAGCAAGCCGCTCAGTATTCTCTCCACAAGTTGCCACAAGTAGAGCCACCACACAAGGAAGGGTTTCCGCTCTCGACGCCACAGGCAGTAGGCTGTACACCCTGCATGAGTCCCCTGCAACAGCCATACGCGTTTCGAGCTTGAAAGCTCTTGATCACTGGCAAATACGATGGAACAGAGCGGTGATTTCGGAACTTCTTTATTTAAGTGAAGAGTCCCGCCCATGTGGGCGTCACTGCAAGCATGCTGGTTGTCGTAGTCTTTAATATGCCTGCTGACTCTGTAGTTCATCAAAGCAAGTGCCTCGCTCATTGCATCATATTAAATAATGTCCCGTTGGGGCAAAGGTACTTGCAGCAAGGCTCCAGCTTCCCAAAAATGACCCGTGGCTCAGGCCCCCTCCTTTCCAATGGTGTTCGTGGTAACCAACACCCAGGATCCGCAACAGCGGCGGGGCAGCTCCGCGACCTAGCAAGCCGCTCAGTATTCTCTCCACAAGTTGCCACAAGTAGAGCCACCACACAAGGAAGGGTTTCCGCTCTCGACGCCACAGGCAGTAGGCTGTACACCCTGCATGAGTCCCCTGCAACAGCCATACGCGTTTCGAGCTTGAAAGCTCTTGATCACTGGCAAATACGATGGAACAGAGCGGTGATTTCGGAACTTCTTTATTTAAGTGAAGAGTCCCGCCCATGTGGGCGTCACTGCAAGCATGCTGGTTGTCGTAGTCTTTAATATGCCTGCTGACTCTGTAGTTCATCAAAGCAAGTGCCTCGCTCATTGCATCATATTAAATAATGTCCCGTTGGGGCAAAGGTACTTGCAGCAAGGCTCCAGCTTCCCAAAAATGACCCGTGGCTCAGGCCCCCTCCTTTCCAATGGTGTTCGTGGTAACCAACACCCAGGATCCGCAACAGCGGCGGGGCAGCTCCGCGACCTAGCAAGCCGCTCAGTATTCTCTCCACAAGTTGCCACAAGTAGAGCCACCACACAAGGAAGGGTTTCCGCTCTCGACGCCACAGGCAGTAGGCTGTACACCCTGCATGAGTCCCCGCCGCTGTTGCGGATCCTGGGTGTTGGTTACCACGAACACCATTGGAAAGGAGGGGGCCTGAGCCACGGGTCATTTTTGGGAAGCTGGAGCCTTGCTGCAAGTACCTTTGCCCCAACGGGACATTATTTAATATGATGCAATGAGCGAGGCACTTGCTTTGATGAACTACAGAGTCAGCAGGCATATTAAAGACTACGACAACCAGCATGCTTGCAGTGACGCCCACATGGGCGGGACTCTTCACTTAAATAAAGAAGTTCCGAAATCACCGCTCTGTTCCATCGTATTTGCCAGTGATCAAGAGCTTTCAAGCTCGAAACGCGTATGGCTGTTGCAGGGGACTCATGCAGGGTGTACAGCCTACTGCCTGTGGCGTCGAGAGCGGAAACCCTTCCTTGTGTGGTGGCTCTACTTGTGGCAACTTGTGGAGAGAATACTGAGCGGCTTGCTAGGTCGCGGAGCTGCCCCGCCGCTGTTGCGGATCCTGGGTGTTGGTTACCACGAACACCATTGGAAAGGAGGGGGCCTGAGCCACGGGTCATTTTTGGGAAGCTGGAGCCTTGCTGCAAGTACCTTTGCCCCAACGGGACATTATTTAATATGATGCAATGAGCGAGGCACTTGCTTTGATGAACTACAGAGTCAGCAGGCATATTAAAGACTACGACAACCAGCATGCTTGCAGTGACGCCCACATGGGCGGGACTCTTCACTTAAATAAAGAAGTTCCGAAATCACCGCTCTGTTCCATCGTATTTGCCAGTGATCAAGAGCTTTCAAGCTCGAAACGCGTATGGCTGTTGCAGGGGACTCATGCAGGGTGTACAGCCTACTGCCTGTGGCGTCGAGAGCGGAAACCCTTCCTTGTGTGGTGGCTCTACTTGTGGCAACTTGTGGAGAGAATACTGAGCGGCTTGCTAGGTCGCGGAGCTGCCCCGCCGCTGTTGCGGATCCTGGGTGTTGGTTACCACGAACACCATTGGAAAGGAGGGGGCCTGAGCCACGGGTCATTTTTGGGAAGCTGGAGCCTTGCTGCAAGTACCTTTGCCCCAACGGGACATTATTTAATATGATGCAATGAGCGAGGCACTTGCTTTGATGAACTACAGAGTCAGCAGGCATATTAAAGACTACGACAACCAGCATGCTTGCAGTGACGCCCACATGGGCGGGACTCTTCACTTAAATAAAGAAGTTCCGAAATCACCGCTCTGTTCCATCGTATTTGCCAGTGATCAAGAGCTTTCAAGCTCGAAACGCGTATGGCTGTTGCAGGGGACTCATGCAGGGTGTACAGCCTACTGCCTGTGGCGTCGAGAGCGGAAACCCTTCCTTGTGTGGTGGCTCTACTTGTGGCAACTTGTGGAGAGAATACTGAGCGGCTTGCTAGGTCGCGGAGCTGCCCCGCCGCTGTTGCGGATCCTGGGTGTTGGTTACCACGAACACCATTGGAAAGGAGGGGGCCTGAGCCACGGGTCATTTTTGGGAAGCTGGAGCCTTGCTGCAAGTACCTTTGCCCCAACGGGACATTATTTAATATGATGCAATGAGCGAGGCACTTGCTTTGATGAACTACAGAGTCAGCAGGCATATTAAAGACTACGACAACCAGCATGCTTGCAGTGACGCCCACATGGGCGGGACTCTTCACTTAAATAAAGAAGTTCCGAAATCACCGCTCTGTTCCATCGTATTTGCCAGTGATCAAGAGCTTTCAAGCTCGAAACGCGTATGGCTGTTGCAGGGGACTCATGCAGGGTGTACAGCCTACTGCCTGTGGCGTCGAGAGCGGAAACCCTTCCTTGTGTGGTGGCTCTACTTGTGGCAACTTGTGGAGAGAATACTGAGCGGCTTGCTAGGTCGCGGAGCTGCCCCGCCGCTGTTGCGGATCCTGGGTGTTGGTTACCACGAACACCATTGGAAAGGAGGGGGCCTGAGCCACGGGTCATTTTTGGGAAGCTGGAGCCTTGCTGCAAGTACCTTTGCCCCAACGGGACATTATTTAATATGATGCAATGAGCGAGGCACTTGCTTTGATGAACTACAGAGTCAGCAGGCATATTAAAGACTACGACAACCAGCATGCTTGCAGTGACGCCCACATGGGCGGGACTCTTCACTTAAATAAAGAAGTTCCGAAATCACCGCTCTGTTCCATCGTATTTGCCAGTGATCAAGAGCTTTCAAGCTCGAAACGCGTATGGCTGTTGCAGGGGACTCATGCAGGGTGTACAGCCTACTGCCTGTGGCGTCGAGAGCGGAAACCCTTCCTTGTGTGGTGGCTCTACTTGTGGCAACTTGTGGAGAGAATACTGAGCGGCTTGCTAGGTCGCGGAGCTGCCCCGCCGCTGTTGCGGATCCTGGGTGTTGGTTACCACGAACACCATTGGAAAGGAGGGGGCCTGAGCCACGGGTCATTTTTGGGAAGCTGGAGCCTTGCTGCAAGTACCTTTGCCCCAACGGGACATTATTTAATATGATGCAATGAGCGAGGCACTTGCTTTGATGAACTACAGAGTCAGCAGGCATATTAAAGACTACGACAACCAGCATGCTTGCAGTGACGCCCACATGGGCGGGACTCTTCACTTAAATAAAGAAGTTCCGAAATCACCGCTCTGTTCCATCGTATTTGCCAGTGATCAAGAGCTTTCAAGCTCGAAACGCGTATGGCTGTTGCAGGGGACTCATGCAGGGTGTACAGCCTACTGCCTGTGGCGTCGAGAGCGGAAACCCTTCCTTGTGTGGTGGCTCTACTTGTGGCAACTTGTGGAGAGAATACTGAGCGGCTTGCTAGGTCGCGGAGCTGCCCCGCCGCTGTTGCGGATCCTGGGTGTTGGTTACCACGAACACCATTGGAAAGGAGGGGGCCTGAGCCACGGGTCATTTTTGGGAAGCTGGAGCCTTGCTGCAAGTACCTTTGCCCCAACGGGACATTATTTAATATGATGCAATGAGCGAGGCACTTGCTTTGATGAACTACAGAGTCAGCAGGCATATTAAAGACTACGACAACCAGCATGCTTGCAGTGACGCCCACATGGGCGGGACTCTTCACTTAAATAAAGAAGTTCCGAAATCACCGCTCTGTTCCATCGTATTTGCCAGTGATCAAGAGCTTTCAAGCTCGAAACGCGTATGGCTGTTGCAGGGGACTCATGCAGGGTGTACAGCCTACTGCCTGTGGCGTCGAGAGCGGAAACCCTTCCTTGTGTGGTGGCTCTACTTGTGGCAACTTGTGGAGAGAATACTGAGCGGCTTGCTAGGTCGCGGAGCTGCCCCGCCGCTGTTGCGGATCCTGGGTGTTGGTTACCACGAACACCATTGGAAAGGAGGGGGCCTGAGCCACGGGTCATTTTTGGGAAGCTGGAGCCTTGCTGCAAGTACCTTTGCCCCAACGGGACATTATTTAATATGATGCAATGAGCGAGGCACTTGCTTTGATGAACTACAGAGTCAGCAGGCATATTAAAGACTACGACAACCAGCATGCTTGCAGTGACGCCCACATGGGCGGGACTCTTCACTTAAATAAAGAAGTTCCGAAATCACCGCTCTGTTCCATCGTATTTGCCAGTGATCAAGAGCTTTCAAGCTCGAAACGCGTATGGCTGTTGCAGGGGACTCATGCAGGGTGTACAGCCTACTGCCTGTGGCGTCGAGAGCGGAAACCCTTCCTTGTGTGGTGGCTCTACTTGTGGCAACTTGTGGAGAGAATACTGAGCGGCTTGCTAGGTCGCGGAGCTGCCCCGCCGCTGTTGCGGATCCTGGGTGTTGGTTACCACGAACACCATTGGAAAGGAGGGGGCCTGAGCCACGGGTCATTTTTGGGAAGCTGGAGCCTTGCTGCAAGTACCTTTGCCCCAACGGGACATTATTTAATATGATGCAATGAGCGAGGCACTTGCTTTGATGAACTACAGAGTCAGCAGGCATATTAAAGACTACGACAACCAGCATGCTTGCAGTGACGCCCACATGGGCGGGACTCTTCACTTAAATAAAGAAGTTCCGAAATCACCGCTCTGTTCCATCGTATTTGCCAGTGATCAAGAGCTTTCAAGCTCGAAACGCGTATGGCTGTTGCAGGGGACTCATGCAGGGTGTACAGCCTACTGCCTGTGGCGTCGAGAGCGGAAACCCTTCCTTGTGTGGTGGCTCTACTTGTGGCAACTTGTGGAGAGAATACTGAGCGGCTTGCTAGGTCGCGGAGCTGCCCCGCCGCTGTTGCGGATCCTGGGTGTTGGTTACCACGAACACCATTGGAAAGGAGGGGGCCTGAGCCACGGGTCATTTTTGGGAAGCTGGAGCCTTGCTGCAAGTACCTTTGCCCCAACGGGACATTATTTAATATGATGCAATGAGCGAGGCACTTGCTTTGATGAACTACAGAGTCAGCAGGCATATTAAAGACTACGACAACCAGCATGCTTGCAGTGACGCCCACATGGGCGGGACTCTTCACTTAAATAAAGAAGTTCCGAAATCACCGCTCTGTTCCATCGTATTTGCCAGTGATCAAGAGCTTTCAAGCTCGAAACGCGTATGGCTGTTGCAGGGGACTCATGCAGGGTGTACAGCCTACTGCCTGTGGCGTCGAGAGCGGAAACCCTTCCTTGTGTGGTGGCTCTACTTGTGGCAACTTGTGGAGAGAATACTGAGCGGCTTGCTAGGTCGCGGAGCTGCCCCGCCGCTGTTGCGGATCCTGGGTGTTGGTTACCACGAACACCATTGGAAAGGAGGGGGCCTGAGCCACGGGTCATTTTTGGGAAGCTGGAGCCTTGCTGCAAGTACCTTTGCCCCAACGGGACATTATTTAATATGATGCAATGAGCGAGGCACTTGCTTTGATGAACTACAGAGTCAGCAGGCATATTAAAGACTACGACAACCAGCATGCTTGCAGTGACGCCCACATGGGCGGGACTCTTCACTTAAATAAAGAAGTTCCGAAATCACCGCTCTGTTCCATCGTATTTGCCAGTGATCAAGAGCTTTCAAGCTCGAAACGCGTATGGCTGTTGCAGGGGACTCATGCAGGGTGTACAGCCTACTGCCTGTGGCGTCGAGAGCGGAAACCCTTCCTTGTGTGGTGGCTCTACTTGTGGCAACTTGTGGAGAGAATACTGAGCGGCTTGCTAGGTCGCGGAGCTGCCCCGCCGCTGTTGCGGATCCTGGGTGTTGGTTACCACGAACACCATTGGAAAGGAGGGGGCCTGAGCCACGGGTCATTTTTGGGAAGCTGGAGCCTTGCTGCAAGTACCTTTGCCCCAACGGGACATTATTTAATATGATGCAATGAGCGAGGCACTTGCTTTGATGAACTACAGAGTCAGCAGGCATATTAAAGACTACGACAACCAGCATGCTTGCAGTGACGCCCACATGGGCGGGACTCTTCACTTAAATAAAGAAGTTCCGAAATCACCGCTCTGTTCCATCGTATTTGCCAGTGATCAAGAGCTTTCAAGCTCGAAACGCGTATGGCTGTTGCAGGGGACTCATGCAGGGTGTACAGCCTACTGCCTGTGGCGTCGAGAGCGGAAACCCTTCCTTGTGTGGTGGCTCTACTTGTGGCAACTTGTGGAGAGAATATATATATATATATATATATTCAATGAAAAAACCATAGGTTATAGGCCATATATAGTTAGGAATTAGCATTTACAAAACCTTATTTTACTCGCATAAAACCATTGAAATTCCATATATAGTTAGCTAACTATAAGCGCTAACTATATATCGCGCACCCGCAATCCACTGCTGATGATGTCACATATTACATCATTCATGACATGGTCAGTGACATCACTGATGACATCACTGATTACAACATCCAGTGACTGTATGTTTCTGTAAAGTTAAAATATGTTTCACATATTGAAGAATGAGTGGATGTATAAGTGTCTGGATGAAGAATTTAGTAGGTGCATGACTGACTGTATGAGTGAGTGATTAAATGTGTCTCACTGAGTGCATGGGTTAGTGACTAAACTGTCTTAATTCGTGCATCAGTATGTTTGTTGTTGTGTAAACTGCTGCTTGTGTTGATCAGTAGCTATAAGAGTAGCCATATGGGTTATTGATTGGTTGCCCAAATATTTGAATGGGAGGCTGAGTGTGTGTGTGGGTGGCTGGGAGGTGCGTGACTCTGTGCATAGATGTGTAAGCAGTTGATTCACTAGGAGTATGAGTTCAAGAGTGCATGTGGAAACAGCTATATGAGCGGTTGACTGTGCATGGGTGTGTTGGTGAGTGAATGGATTTCTCATTGCTACATGTGCAAGTAAGTACGTATGTAAAACACAATACATGTGAGAGTTGAGATATATAAATAACTGAACATAAGAGCCAGTGAATGTGTGAGTGGCTGTATCGATCACTGTGAGCTTGTATCAGGGATTATATAAGAGAGTAAATATGTGTTATTATATGTTTGAATAAGTAAGATGTGTATAACTGTATAGTTGAGGAAATGGAGGTGTGATTGATTCTTTGCATGACTGACTAGGTGTGTGAGTAAGTCCATGGATGAGTGACAGTCTGTGAGTGTCTGTTTATACTGAGTGTATGTAAGGTTATATTAGAGTCTGAAGAGGTTCATTGTATTATCACATGAGTGATGTGATCAGTGATGACAAATGAGATGTCATCAGTGATGTCATTTGAGTTGTCATCAGTGATGTCATTTGAGATGTCATCATTGATATCATTTGAGTTGTCATCAGTGATGTCATTTGAGATGTCATCAGTGATGTCATCAGTGATGTCACTGACCATGTCATGAATGATGTAATATGTGACATCATCAGCAGTGGATTGCGGGTGCGCGATATATAGTTAGCGCTTATAGTTAGCTAACTATATATGGAATTTCAATGGTTTTATGCGAGTAAAATAAGGTTTTGTAAATGCTAATTCCTAACTATATATGGCCTATAACCTATGGTTTTTTCATTGAATTTTCAAGGTTTTGTAAATGCAAATTCCTAACTATATATCCACTATAACCTATGGTTTTTTCTGTGAATTTCATTGGTTTTTTAATAGCAAATATGAAAAGCTTTAAAATGTCAAGTACGTGATAGATAAAAACATTTTCGTATTTATGCACGCTGATGTGCTTTGAACGCTGCCCCCCCCTCCCCTCTTTTGCCTTTGTTAGTACTCTCTCTTTGCAGATACAGAAGGGTAGTTAACGCAGGCCTTTACCCCCGTTGTAATCCGTCGTACCTCCTTGTCTCTCCATTTGATTGATTGTTGTCCAAGCATTTACTGTTTTAGAATTGGTTCTCTTTGGATCATTCTCTATTTACAAACAAGCACAAAGTCGCAATACTCTGTTTAGTCTTTGCAGATAGTGAAAAATCGTGTAAAAAAATAAAAGTAATCGAGCAAAATCAGTAGGCCACTAATTGGATCTCTTTTTGACCTCGCTAAAATAGAAATATTAGGAACAACCCTTCTTGAGAAATACGAAAATAGTGAGATGAACTGAGCTCCACACCATGAGGGCTGCAAGACAGCTCGGCTCCATCACCCATCCCGCACAAAATAATGACAAACCCTATGCAAATATTAAAAATATAGACAACACACCAGCAAAGAAATAGGGTAAAACATTTTATTAAAAAACTATTTACATAACGTTGGTTTATAAGATGATGTCAGTAGTGGACCGATGTGTGAATAGATCGAAAACAGCACAAGGCTCCAAGATCCGGATAGCAAGCTCCTGGATGTTGGGTGCCATAGTTTAGAGTTCTGAATTTCAGCCTTTTTCAATGCCTGTGCTTTGTTGAATCAAAATGGCGGCTTGACACAAAGCTGACTCAAGCGTTGTTACTGATGCTATGCAGACCAAAACTGGTTTTCAGTTTGTACATTTTTCTAGATTTTTCAATCCAAGTTTGGTTGACTTTGTAGAACGATGGCTTCAGATTTTCAACATACGGTGTGGTGGCGCTGACTGGGAGGGGGCGCTTCGTTCCTGCCCCCTCCCCAAGTAAGATTTTCATACGTGAAAGTACGTTAATGGTTTTGGTCCCCGAGATGCTTCGATGTCACTACCATTCTCAAATAGCATAAGTTCTGGATGTTGGGTGCCATAGTTAAGAGTTCTGAGCAGCGCTTGTAACACTGTCTGAAGCTTATTTCCTCCTACTGCAGCTTCACTATTCTCAAAGTAAGTGAGTGTCGTTTGTGGACCTGACTGCATTAGAAAACAATATGATATGTTACCTTCCTAAACAGCTTGACGGAGGCCCCTGAGGGGCGCTGTGATGGCCATGGACTCGGAGAAGACGCTTGGCTCCGACACCCTCCCCAAGTCTTATAGCACTGGTGTAGCCTGAGATCGCCCCCGACATAGGCGGCCGGCTCCCGGGGTCCGGCGGTACTTTTTGCCTTTTGATGACTCTTCAATTCTGGACCTTGTCCCACAATCCGTTTGACCTGAAGACAAGCTGTAGTGAGGCGCCCCTTTATCGTTTTAGTTGCCATTCCGCCCGCTTTTGCTACACTGTGCCTCTTCCGCCATTCAGCTGTTTTCCGCCCGCTCTTGCGACTACAGCGTCTCGCTCACCATGTAGTTGAGATGCGCCCGCTCTAGCGGTGCAGCGATAGGCGGCTGCCACAGGACTCTCAAAATGGCGGCCGGCTCTTCGGTTTTGGGCCTGGTCCACTAAAATGGCCCTGGGACACCTTGGAACTCGGACGCTTGTCTGCTAGGGCTTGGATCCCATTCTCGAAAAGCGTCCCCTCAGCCGTGAAGATTCTACAAAAGTCATGGGGGCCTCCGACTCCCGCAGGCTTCTGGTGGGGAGCGGCTGCCATGATTGCTCGTGGAATGGCCACGACGGAGCTACGAGATGGTAGTGGTCTCATGCTGACGCCAGCTTTAGTCTGAAACATCCAGAAACACTGTAGACTACCAATTCGATCAGTTCCGGTAGCGCCCCAACATGACCCGGAAGAGAAGAACTTGCCCTCCCCTCTTTGACTGATGGTTCTTGTTGCCTGTCCCCTCTGTTGTCATTTAACAGAACTTTTTGGACTGCTGAAAGGGGTTGTGTTCTGAACGCTGGTTGGTGGAGACATTTAGACTATATTCTTGACCTACGTTGTCGCGTAATGCGTTTTATGACACGCCGCGTTAGCGCACCCGGAAGTGATCCGAGGCGCGGCGCGCAGCGCGTAACGTAAGCATAACAGGTCATGTGACTTGTTAATAAAACTTTTCATTGGTTCATTTTACTTTTGTTAATTTAATGATGAAAAGCTTGGTCATATGACCTAAAAATTACGCTTTTTATTATTTTCGAACAATATTTTTTTTTCAAACATATGTTATAATATTCCAGGCTAATGTACTTTCCCGGAAAATTTACAACTGTCTGGCAAGTAAAATATATTCCTTTTTCGAGAAAAAGGGCGTTTCTTCCTTCCATGACGGAGCCGTTGAGTAAAAGAGATTCGGCCTGCTGTCTTAGTCGCCGATGCGCCTGATTATCAGATTCTTATCGATCACTTTATGTTGCAGACATGAAAAACACAACTGCCCTTGACCATTTATCTTTACTGCGTTCCTACATATTATACCTTTTATCCGTCATGTAATTGGACTGCTTTATTTCACTTGCCTTTTACTGATTCGAAAACAGTCACTAAAAGTAAAAACTTTACAAATGAAAATACTACTACCGTGTTTTGTTTTAAAAACCTTTATTGTGAAAATGTCAGTATACAAATACGGGCCTATAACCACGTGGGCCGGCCACGGAGCAAACTCAAATCGTATATGATGAGGAGACATTTACACTGTAGAAGAACGTAACGAGCGGGCCATTAGGTGACAAGAACAAAGGTGTCTAACAGTTGCGGTATCGGTGGACGTACATTTTGTAATTAAAATACGACAGGGCCACTTACAATAACATTTTCTAGATATACATTTGCGGGCAAAGAGTTACGAGTCCCATTTATACCGGCGCCATTTTGGGCGAGGCCGGGCAGGTCCAAGATATAGTCAAAATGTCTCCACCAACCATCGGCCAGACCAGAACCCCTTTCGGCCCTTTATGTTACAAGATGATGTCTTCCATTCAGAAAATATTGGTGGCAGCATTTTGAAAGGAAACAGAAACAGCCGTTCTCCTAGTGAGTTTCACATTGTTACATTTAGGAAGAATGTTGAAGAGTAGTATGTGGAAAATCTGAAGCCATTTTTCTACAAACTCTCAATCAGACTTGGATGGAAAAAAAAACCTGAAGAATGTACAAACTGAAAACCAATTTTTGTCTGTATAGCACCAACAGTAACGCTTGAGTCAGCTTTGTGTCAAGCCGCCATTTTCATTCAATCAATAGCGTCCCCCTGCACACATTCAGGGACCTGGTCGTGTCTTCAGATGAAACGCATTGTAGGAAAAGAAGCAGAAAGGAAAAGGAAAAAAGTTCCGCCGGACCTAGTGAAGCTGCAGCAGGTGCAAATAAGCTTCAGACAGTCTTACAAGCACTGCTCAGAACTCTCAACTGAGGCACTCAACATCCAGGACTTGCCATTCGGATCTTGGCGCCTTGTATTTTTGTTTTGTTTTTGATGGAAGGGAAAGAACAAAAAACAGACATTGAAAAAGGCTCAACAGTGCAGGGCGCCTTGTGCTGGTTCCGACCTATTCACACATCGGTCCGCTACTGACATCACCTCATAAACCAACGGGGCACCCCACGCCGACTTTCGGCGCAGCATTGTAGGATGGACACACCAGTGCGGCAATTTGATGGACACCACCTCGGTGCCATCCAGATCTCGGCGCGTTCATTCATTCAATAGCGTCCCCCTGCACACATTCAGGGACCTGGTCGTGTCTTCAGAAGAAACGCATTGTAGGAAAAGAAGCAGAAAGGAAAAGGCAACAAGTTCCGCCGGACCTAGTGAAGCTGCAGCAGGTGCAAATAAGCTTCAGACAGTTCTACAAGCACTGCTCAGAAATCTCAACTGAGGCACTCAACATCCAGGACTTGCCATTCGGATCTTGGCGCCTTGTGCTGGTTCCGACCTATTCACACATCAGTCCACTACTGACATCACCTCATAAGCCAACGGGGCACCCCACGCCGACTTCCGGCGCAGCATTGTAGGATGGCCACACCAGTGCAGCCACTTGCTGGACACCACCTCGGTGCCATCCGGATCTCAGCGCGTTCGAGTCACTGTGCCGGAAGAGTGACCGGAACTCAGCTGAACACGCCGTCTTTCGGCGCAGCATTGTAGGATGGCCACACCAGTACGGCAATTTGCTGGACACCACCTCGGCGCCATCCGGATCTCGGCGCGTTCGAGTCACTGTACCGCAACAGTGACCGCAATTCAGCTGGACACGCCGTCTTTCGGCGCAGCATTGTAGGATGGCCACACCAGTGCGGCAATTTGCTGGACACCACCTCGGTGCCATCCGGATCTCGGCGCGTTGTGCTGCCTTCGGCCTATTCGCACATCGGTCCGCTACTGACGCCGCCTCACGTGCCAACGGATTTTCTACGCTTTTTGTAGCCCTATGTCGCATAACAGGTCATGTGACTTGTTTATAAAACTTTTCATTGGTTCATTTTACTTTTGGTTTCCTAAAGATGGAAGGCTTGGTCATATGACCTAAAAATAACACTTTTCATTGGTTTAGAACATTTTTTTTTCCCAAACGATGAAAGCCCCACCTTGTTTCTGGATCATTCAGACTGAAGCTGGCGTCAGCATGAGAGCACCACCATCTCGTGGCTCCGTCGTGGTCATTCCGCGAGCAATCATGGCAGCCGCTCCCCACCGAAAGCCTGCGGGAGTTGGGAGCCCCCAAGACTTTTATACAATCTTCACGGCTGAGGGGACGCTTTTCGAGAATGGAGCCCAAGCCCTAGCAGGCAAGCATCCGACTTCCAAGGTGTCCCAGGGCCATTTCAGTGGACCAGGCCCAAAACCGAAGAGCCGTCCGCCATTTTAAGAGTCATGTGGCAGCCGCCTATCGCTGCACCGCAAGAGTGGGAACAACTCAACTACATGGTGAGCGAGACGCTGTAGTCGCAAGAGCGGGCGGTAAACAGCTGAATGGCCGCCACCTGGGGAGGCCCGTTCACGCCGCCTCCCCCCCCCCCCGGGCCGCCGCACGCCAATTTTTGGAGCAGCATTGTAGGATACCAAAACCAGTGCGGCAGTTTACTGGACATCACCTGGGTGCCTGTCGTACATGTTGTGTCAGCCATGTGACACTGGACACAGACCGCTACTGACGAGGCCTCCCCCCGCACCACCCGGGACGCCCCACGCTGTTTTTCTGTGCTGCATTGTAGGATCCCTAAACCAGTGCGGCACCCAGGCGACATCACCTGGGTGCCGTCCAGAACTCTGCACGTTGTGCTGCCTTGGGACTATTCGCACAACAGACCGCTACTGACGAGGCCTCCCCCCGCCCCACCCGGGACGCCCCACGCCAATTTTCGGAGCAGCATTGTAGGATCCCTAAACCAGTGCGGCACCCAGGCAACATCACCTGGGTGCCGTCCAGAACTCTGCACGTTGTGCTGCCTTGGGACTATTCGCACAAAAGACAGCTTCTAACCATTGTTGCTTTTTGTGTTAATAAATGTTTAAATGTTTTTAGTTTTTGTTCTGTTCATTATCGTTAAAAGTTAATAAAGTTTTATAACCTTACTTTGTTGGAGTGTTATCTATTTTTTGAAAAACGGGTGAATGGGGCCTTGAATCGGGTTATTGTCATGTGTGGGCTTTGGAAGTGTGCTGCTGCAGGATCGGACATTTCAAACTCAAATGCACGTTCTTTTTCTTACCTTTCCGAAGCATGGAGCGCAATAGCAAGCAGAGAAAGGGTGATGCACGTGTTGAACACTACCTGACCTGGCAAGTTGCTGGCAGTGCCCCCCCGCCCGCTCCTGAAAGAGGGCACACACACACCGCCGCCCCGAGTACTTCAGAAATCTTTAAAAGACCATGCGCTTGTTCATGAGGCTTAAATGGTTTATCACCTCTTCTAGAACCCCTACATCGACCCTCTGACGTTTCATGGAAAAATTACCATGTAACACAATACCAAGCCCTATCAGCTGAAACCCCCAAGGAATCGTGGGGCATATTAGCAAGGGGGTTTATCTCCGCTTTTTTGGCTTTAAAAACCATGAAAGCGGAGATAAAATTATTTCCCTATTATCAAGCTGTCGCTAACACCAGTTAGTGACACCTAAAAGGAGATAGCGACCATCTTGGGCCCGGCTTTGCATGTCAGTGATACTTATCACTAATGACATGCAAAGTGGCGTGCCAAGATGTTAGCGACTGGAAACAGTCCCTAACATCGCTACCTTCTATTACCAACTTTTGGAGATATTCGCACTAAGCGCGAATATCTCCAAAAGCTAACACCTGCCCTGAGCAGGTTTTAGCCATGTTATCCAATGGGAGGTGGATAACATGGCTAAGAGCATTAGGTCGATAATACATGAATATCGCTGACTTTTCTGCGATAATAGCAAGGTTTATCTGCGATAAAAATCGCCGATGTGCGGCGATAATTTTTGTCTCTAAACAAGTTATAGACAAAAATTATCGCTAGTTGTTAGTAATATGCCCCCGGGTTTTTGCTTGCAGAAATCGGGAGGCGGGAGACTAGCACTGAAATCAGTACTCACACGCCTGAATCAGGAGGATTGGCATGTCTGAATTCTCTACAGCTGGGGCCATAAACTACATCCGCAGGGGTAGGTGATAGCCTGGGACCAGCCTGGCATCTAAAATGGCTGCCGTGCACGACAAAATTGTGGCATTCGAAAAAAGGCAAGATGGCGCAGCCGCTGGAAGAGATATATCAACATATATCAGCCTCCTCAGCCACCCTCAGGAAACATAGGGGATTAGGATATGTCTCCCGCACCCCCTTATACCTAGTACTTTAATTAACGAAGCACAAAATGGCGAATTCCCGTTTCGCTACCAGTTTGCGGCCCAGTTCGCGGCCCGTGAAGCGCTTCTACCGTGAAAAATCATTTTTTTTTTATTTTCCCCACGGGACCCTTTAATAACCCCAACAACATTCCTAGGGGGTCAAGAGGGGGATACCTTGCCCCCTTTCATTAAATTCCCCCTTAGTTTTTCACCTTTTCTTCTCTCTCGATCCTACCGAGAGACAAGATGGCGGCCGCTCCGGACTGTCACGCAGCAAAAAAAAAAAAAAAGCTCACGCACAGCCGCTGGAAGAGATGTATCAACATATATCAGCCTCCTCACCCACCCTCAGGAAACATAGGGGATTAGGATACGTCTCCCGTACCCACTTATAACTAGTAATTTAATTTACGAAGCACAAAATGGCGAATTCCCGTTTCGCTACCAGTTTGCGGCCCAGTTCGCGGCCCGTGAAGCGCTTCTACCGTGAAAAATCATTTTTTTTTTCTTTTCCCCACGGGTCCCTTTAATAACCCCAACAACATTCCTAGGGGGTCAAGAGGGGGATACCTTGCCCCCTTTCATTAAATTCACCCTTCGTTTTTCACCTCTTCTTCTCTCTCGATCCTACCGAGAGACAAGATGGCGGCCGCTCCGGACTGTTTAGAATGTTGACAGACACCGGAGAGCCAATCAGCTTTCTGCGCGCAAAGTTCCGATAAGCGAAAAGTAAGCGGACCGGATCGCTGCCCAGAGCGCTGTTACAGATATATATCTTGATTTAAACGTTAATTTCTCAAAAACTACTGGAGCACATATATTGAGACCTAGCAAAGGCACATCGGGCTAACAGTCCCTACAATTTTGCCAAGTTTCGTGCAAATCCATTCAGCCGTTCGAGCTAAAAGTGAGTCCAACCGCCCTATGGAAAACTCAATGCAAAAAACGCGTTTTGGGACCCCCCTTTTTTCTCAGCCCCCCCTTGACGAAACCCCACCAAATTTTCAGGAGCTGCTCAGAAACAAAATGTGCCATTTTCCTGAAAATTTCAGCCGATTCCATCCACAAACGCCAAAGTTATTAGACATAGAATTTTCAAAAGTCCCATAGGGAATTTATCCTAACTATATATACCTACTGGCGAACGCCAGTAGGTAATATATATATATATATATATATATATATATATATATATATATATATATATATATATATATATATATATATATATATATATATATCCACGGACTCCTCTCAATCAGGAAAAGGATGACAAGCCACACCATCAGGTACCGGGGAAAGTTGTTTATTCGGGCACAAACAAACGATGCGTTTCGAGCTCACGGGCTCTTGGTCACATGACCACCATTTTTTTCATCCTCATTTAAATAGTGACAGAAATCATAAAAAGGGAAGAAAGTTCTCCGTGTTTACAAACATCACACGGAGACTTTTTAGAAAACATGCATTATTCACAACAAAAAAATCACTGTTGAAAGTCATAATAATGCACTTTCCCTAATTGTTTGGTTTTTAAATTGTTGTTACGTGATAAATTTATTTTTAGGTTCAAATAAATTGTCACACATAGCGCATTAAGGTATAGTACCCTTATGTTTCGAATGAGGGGACAGGCTGGGAAAGAGGGAGGAGATTATAGAGATATAAACGTTATATCTGAGATTTGAGAGAAAGATAGATAGAAATATATCTAGAAGGATTAAGTCACTTGGGTATAGTACCCATTGTATCATAACTTCATATATGCCAGTCTCAATCTTACGTGTCTAGATATGGTAATAAATGGCTATAGTCTGTGTCTAGTCAATACAAGGAGGCAGTGAATTGAACTACTCATGAATATTTTCCCAAATTGATCTATCCCGTGCTCATAATCGTACTCAGTGATTTCATGTGAAGCAGTGGTGCTCATAACAATATTCTCTATCAGTGGTTTGTTGCTTCATATCAAGGCGAGTTCTAGCACTCTAGGGAAAGAAAGAAAATGAAAAAAAGGGTACATTAGTTCAATTGAAAACATTGTACATTTTGATTCCTAGGACATAATAGCCTTCTCCACATTATCCTGCTCCTCCAATATTAAACCTGGCTTTTCCACAAAATAATAAAGATAACTGTAAACAGTAGTTAACCAAACGTAGTTAAAAACTAAATCATATTAATTTAAAAGACATATTGGGGATAAATGTCATGAAATCGGAGTATCTGTGAAGGGGGGTATGGGAAGCTTGCAGATCAACAGTTTACAGGTGTACATACATCTCCTCATCAATGTTCATCCCAAAAGGAAAGATACACCCTGCTTGTAGAATGAATTTGGACTCAGCTCTGCGCAAAGCTGTCAGACGGTCCCCTCCTCTGATATGTTTGGGGATTGAATCCAGTGCGAAAAATTTCGCTTTGGTCCAATCTCCATCATGATACTGGTGGAAATGTTTGGCCGTACTGTATGCAAAATCTTTGTTTGTAATAGCACGCCAATGCTCTAAGATTCGCTTTTTTACTGGAAAGGTGGTTGAACCTATGTACCATTTGCCACAAGGGCAGGTTACAACGTAGATAACATGATCAGTGGTACATTGGATGTTTTTAGTGATTCTCCATTTTCTCTTTATTCTTTTCAGTTCAACCTCCCTTACATTGGTGCTATGGCTACAGGCCTTGCATTTTCCACATTTGAAAAACCCACCTTTTGCTGCCAGCCAAATTTTTTTCTTCTCTAAGTGACTCTGCACTATTAGATCTTTGATGGATTTCCCTTTTCTATATGTGATGGAGGGGTGTGGATCTAATCTTTCTTTTAACACTTTGTCCTGTAACAGGATATCCCACCTCCTTCTTACTATCTGGCTGAAAGCTGAAGACTGGGTATTGTAAGTGGTTATCAATCTTATAGGAGCTTTTGGATTTTGGAGGCTGGCTCTAGAGTCTTTAAATAATGCTTCATTTCTTTCAATGAGGGCTACTCTGTCTTCACCTTTTTTCAACATGTTAGCGTGGTAACCTCTCACTTTAAACCTTTCATGCATCATTTTCTTGTGTTTTTGGTATGTTTCTTCAGTGCTGCAATTTCTCTTGGCGCGTAAAAACTCGCCAAAAGGGATTGCCCACCTGAAGCTGGGGGGGTGGCAGCTATTGGAGTGAAGCACGGAGTTCCCTGCTGTTGCTTTTCTGAAGATTTCAGTTTCAATCGTGTTATTCTTGATGTTAAGTTTAATATCAAGGAAGTCGATTGTTTGCTGGCTATGTTGCATAGTAAATCTTAGGTTCAGGTTGTTCAGATTAAGTGCATCTACAAATTCAAATAGGTCATTCTCACTCCCCTCCCACACAAAAAAGACATCATCTATATAGCGGAGCCAGACATTCACGCATTTGGTCCAATGTTCCAGGTCATATATATATATATATATATATATATATATATATATATATATATATATATATATATATATATATATATATATATATATATATAACCGCTCTCTCTCCGTATTTTATCACTGAAGGTAGGCACTCACGACTGTCATTTTGGCTCAACCGCTTTTATTTCAGCAAAAAAGAACGAGTTTCAGCATCAGCCTTCGTCAGGTGTTTTGGCTAGTGTGCCAAAAAGCTGACATTTTTATATATGTTTTAGTCAGCAGCCATACTTTGCGATCACATGATTTGCTCGGGCATAGAAATCAACAATGGACTCAAAAATTGCCGCCATCTTGGAGTGCTTACGATCTATATATACAGATTATAACACATTATTTCATATAGTTACACAAATCATTTATGATTATCATATATACATATTTGCACTACATTCGGCGGATACATGCCACAACGTAATTCTGCCCATTTATTGTTAACTTTTTGGTGTGTATCGGCAGAGGTGCCCCAAACTGTTGTTGTTAACACCTTCATCACTATCATACTTTCCTAGTGAGTATATCTCGCTGTGAATCGGCTAAATTCCCATATATGTGATCGTTAAGTGGTTGTTGTTTATCTTTTTATATAAAACCACATTTTTGTTCCTTTACTAGTTTTTCTTTATCTATCAGACTGGGATTCATAATAAACTGTTCAAAGCTATTCTATTTTCCTATGTGTATTGCCAATTCTTCTCCACTATTCATTCCATTTGGATATTTACTTTCCAGGTCTATAATAAACCGAGACTCCAACCTTCTCAGTTTCTTAGTTCTGTCCCCTCCTCGTACATTGGGAGGAACCTTATCCAATCCAAAAAACCACAATAGATCCCTATTGCCTTGATGATGTTGCGCGAAATGCCTAGCCACAGGATAACTGGCATCATTCTTGGCAATCGCTCTCATATGCTCTAAGATTCGAATTTTCAATGGATGGATTGTGCTCCCAATGTACTTTTGCCCACATGGGCATAATAAACAATATATTACATGTGAGGAGTTACATGTTAAGAACTTAATAATGATCCTCAGTGTTTTGCGTCCTGGTACATCATATGTGAGTGTCCTCCTACTTCCCACAAATGCCTTGCACTTGCCACATGGGAAAAAACCCCTCATCTCTTTGAGTGTTCCCCCTGTCTACATAGCTGGTTCCAAGTGACTGTGTACTAGAGTATCTAAAAGTAATCAGTAGTTGTGCGAGTATGTCCTGACCTATCACACTGTCAGTTTGTAAAATATGCCAGTTTTTCTGGACAATTTTTCTGAGACCATTGGCATTATTAGAAACCATTGTGATTAGTCGAAATTTAGTTTTGTCATCTTGTGTCACTTTCTTTGTTTTAGGTTTGAGCAGTTCCTTTCTAGGCATATTTTTCACTCTAGCCAGAGTTCTATCCAAAAGACTTGCTTCATAACCTCTTTTCTGAAACCTGAGCTGACTTCCATCTATTGCTCTCTGAAAGTCACTCTCTTTGGTGCTGTTCCTCTTAATACATTAGAATTCCCCATAGGGGATACTTTGTATTAGTCGTGGAGGATGATTACAACTGCCGTGCAATATAGAATTGCCCGCAGTGGGCTTGCGATAGAGCGACATGTGTTGACTTCCTTCACTAACATTAATTTGCAAATCTATATAGTTTGCCTTTTGCCCACTGATTTCTCCTGTAAATTTTTAATTGATTGTATTCTCATTTAGGTAGGTAATAAAATCTTTAGCCAATTCTTCTGAGCCATTCCAGATTATGCATACATCGTCTATGTAATGATGCCAGGCTATAACCCTGGACATCCAAATCTTTCCTTCTGGCGAATTGGACACCTGCTTTTCCCACCAGCCCACGAATAAATGTATATATATATATATACATGAAACAACTCAACCAAAGAAAGAGCAGAGGCCACAGCAGGGGAAAAACCATGGAGGCATCTTTATTCAATTGCGTTTCATGGCGAATGCATTTCGGCTTCGTTAAGCCTTCCTCAGCCCCCAGAGTCTTTAGCAGGTATGAACGCCAGTGTGGTTTTAAATGTCCTGCCACAAGCTGATAGACTGTGGTCCGCTACGCCCCAAAGCCTGTGACTACGCTCACCTGCTGCAGATCAAGTAATGTGAGCGAACTGCAAGTCCCAGAGTGCTTTGTTTTATCCAGGTAGATATTGTGTGGGTGATTGATACATGACCAAATTCAGGGCACCACGATGATGTTAAGTCCAATTTGCTGTGTGGTACTAGAACTCGGATGCCCCCTTGGGTCCCCAAACCGCATCAACCCCCAAGTTCAGGAAACTTTACGGCGGGGGCAAGCATGGAAGTCCAACTCGCCCAACGTGCAGTTAGTAACTCCAACACCACCCTTTCTCATCCTGAACCCGGTGGTAGGCCTTGGCTCATCCAATTGCTTGGAAACTCGAACAGTCCGCCACAGCAGAAACCAGTGACAACCAGGCCAACTTAGCGATGCGGGGTCCTCTGTAGCGTATCTCTGGCTGACACGCTAAATACAAGAAAAAAGTCCTACAAAGAAAGAGCAGAGGCCGCAGCAGGGGAAAAACCATGGAGGCATCTTTATTCAATTGCGTTTCATGGCGAATGCATTTCGGCTTCGTTAAGCATTCCTCAGCCCCCAGAGTCTTTAGCAGGTATGAACGCCAGTGTGGTTTTAAATGTTCTGCCACAAGCTGATAGACTGTAGTCCGCTACGCCCCAAAGCCTGTGACTACTCTCACCTGCTGCAGATCAAGTAATGTGAGCGAACTGCAAGTCCCAGAGTGCTTTGTTTTATCCAGGTAGATAATGTGTGGGTGACTGATACATGACCGGATTCAGGGCACCACGATGTCGTTAAGTCCAATTTGCTGTGTGGTACTAGAACTCGGATGCTCCCTTGGGTCCCCAAACCGCATCGACCCCCAAAGCTCAGGAAACTTTACGGCGGGGGCAAGCATGGAAGTCCAAATCGCCCAACGTGGAGTTAGTAACTCCAACACCGCCCCTTCTCATCCTGAACCCGGTGGTGGGTCTTGGCTCATCCAATCGCTTGGAAACTCGAACAGTCTGCCACAGCAGAAACCAGTGACAACCAGGCCATCTTAGCGATGCGGGGGCTTCTGTTGCGTGTCTCTGGCTGACACGCTAAATACAAGAAAAAACTCTTCCAAAGAAAGAGCAGAGGCCACAGTAGCGGAAAAACCATGGAGGCATCTTGATTCAATTGCGTTTCATGACAAATGCATTTCGGCTTCGTTAAGACTTCCTCAGCGCCCAGAGTCTTTAGCAGGTATGAACGCCACTGTGGTTTTAAATGTGCTGCCACAAGCTGATAGACTGTGGTCCACTATGCCCCAAAGCCTGTGACTACTCTCACCTGCTGCAGATCAAGTAATGTGAGCGAACTGCAAGTCCCAGAGTGCTTTGTTTTATCCAGGTAGGTATTGCGGGTGTGACTGATACATGAGCGGAATTCAGGGCACCACAATGTCGTTAAGTCCAATTTGCTGTGTGGTACTAGAACTCGGATGCCCCCTTGGGTCTCCAAACCGCATCAACCCCCAAAGCTCAAGAAACTTCACGGCGCGGGCAAGCATGGAAGTCCAACTCGCCCAAAGTGGAGTAACTCCAACACCGCCCTTTCTCCCCCTGAACCTGGTGGTGGGCCATGGCCCATCCAATCGCTTGGAAACTCGAACAGTCTGCCGCAGCAGAAACCAATGACAGCCAGGCCAACTTAGCGATGCGGGGGCCTCTGTTGCGTTTCTCTGGCTGACATGCTAAATACAAGAAACAGCTCCTCCAAAGAAAGAGCAAAGGCCGCAGTAGGGGAAAAACCATGGAGGCATCTTTATTCAATTGCATTTCATGGCGAATGCATTTCGGCTTCGTTAAGCCTTCCTCAGCGCCCAGAGTCTTTAGCAGGTATGAACGCCAGCGTGGTTTTAAATGTCCTGCCACAAGCTGATAGGCTGTGGTCCGCTACACCCCGAAGCATGTGACAATGCTCACCTGCTTTGGATCACGTAATGTGAGCGAACTGCAAGTCCCAGAGTGCTTTGTTTTATCCAGGTAGATATTGCGGGGGTGACTGATACATGAGCGGAATTCAGGGCACCACTATGTTGTTAAGTCCAATTTGAAGTGTTGTTCTAGAACTCGGATGCCCCCTTGGGTCCCCAAACCGCATCAACTCCCAAAGCTCAGGAAACATCACGGCGGGGGCAAGCATGGAAGTCCAACTCGCCCAATGCGGAGTTTGTAACTCCAACACCGCCCCTTCTCCTCCTGAACCTTGTGGTAGGCCTTAGCTCATCCAATCGCTTGGAAACTCGAACAGTCCGCCGCAGCAGAAACCAGTGATAGCCAGGCCAACTTAGCGATGCGGGGGCCTCGGTTGTGTGTCTCTGGCTGACACGCTAAATACAAGAAACAACTCCTCCAAAGAAAGAGCAGAGGCCGAAGTAGGGGAAAAACCATGGAGGCATTTTTATTCAATTGCGTTTCATGGCAAATGCATTTCGGCTTTGTTAAGGCTTCCTCAGCGCCAGAGTTTTTAGCAGGTATGAACGCCTGCGTGGTTTTAAATGTCCTGCCACAAGCTGATAGACTGTGGTCCACTACCCCCCAAAGCCTGTGACTACGCTCACCTGCTGCAGATCACGTAATGTGAGCGAACTGCCCAGAGTGCTTTATTTTATCCAGGTAGGTATTGCGGGGGTCAGTGATACATGAGCGGAATTCAGGTACCACAATGTCGTTAAGTCCAATTTGCTGTGTGGTACTAGAACTCAGATGCCCCCTTGGGTCCCCAAACCGCATCAACCCCCCAAAGCTCAGAAAACTTCACAGCGGGGGCAAGCATGGTAGTCCAACTCGCCCAATGTGGAGTTACTAATGCCAGCATGGTTTTAAATGTCCTGCCACAAGCTGATAGGCTGTGGTCCGATATGCCTCAAAGCCTTTGACTTCGCTCACCTGCTGCAGATCACGTAATGTGAGCGAAGTGCAAGTCCCAGAGTGCTTTGTTTTATCTAGGTAGGTATTGCGGAGGCGACTGACACATGAGCAGAATTCAGGGCACCATGATATTGTTAAGTCCTTTTTGCTGTGTGGTACTAGAACTCGGATGCCCCCTTGGATCCCCAAACCGCATCAACCCCCAGAGATAACTGATGCTTCCGTTCCTGAGTGGTATCTTAAAGGTGTACATAAAGTTCTTCATTTTAATTAAGACCCCTCAGGTCTAGGGTTCTGAATGAGAGAATATGTTTTCATTTTGTTTGTCTCAGTATCCTCTTACAATTTCCACCTCTCTCTGTCAGTGGGATTTGCTCTAAAGCCCAGTATTTTAAGGATTCCCATTTGCCATCATGGTATGTTTCCATGTGTTTTGCTATGGCATTTTTACGATCCTTGTGATTTGTGGCTCTGATGTGTTCGAGAATTCTCTTCTTTACTTCGAAGATCGTTCTTCCTATGTATAGCAACTTACAAGGACACTCTACCATATAGATTACAAAATTGCTTTTGCAGGTAAGATGTTTAATTTTCCATTTTATGCCCTCTCTGATGTCGATCTCTTGTTTGTGCTTTGCGATTTTGCACACCTTGCAGTGTTTGCACGGCCAGAAGCCTTCTCTTTGTAGCCATGTCATTACTGGTTCTTGTTGGAAGAGACTATGGACGGTTTTGTCTCCTATGTTTCTCGCGCGGCGATATGTTATGTTTGGATGATCACTAATTATTGCTGATAAGGTTGAATCCAATTGTAAGATGCCCCAATGTTTATTTATGATTCTTATCAGACTCTTGTTTTCAGCACTGTATGTTGTTATCAGTCTTATAGTTGTTGAATTGTCTGATTCATTTGGTTTTTGTTTGTTCTTGAATAATTCCCCTTGTTGTTGATTTGAGGCTCTTTGTAGACTTTCTTCTATTACTTTCTTGGGGTATTTGCGTTTTTGGAATCTATTACTTGTCTCCTTACTGTGTTTGGTGAATTCTGTTTCGGCTGAGCAATTCCTCCTTAATCTTAAGAATTCCCCATATGGGATGCTCCATTTTAATGATTGATTATGGAAGCTTTCTCCGTGTAATATCGCATTTGTAGCTGTTTCTTTGCGATGTAAGGTTGTTTGTAGGGAATTATTTTCCACATAGATATTTGTTACTAGGAATGTCACCTGTGTCCCACCTACTTCATACGTGTATTTTAGTTTTGACACATTGTTTTTTAGTTTGTCAAAATAGATTTCAAATTCCTGTTCCGTGCCATCCCAGATGATCAGGAGGTCATCTATGAATGATCTTTTCTAGGAACTCACCATTTTCTAGTGCACAGGCCAATTTCTGTTCTAACCATCCCATGGTCAAATTTGAATAATTGGGGGAGAATGAAAGGCCCATGGTGCATCCTTTTATTTGTTTGTATAGTTGTTTGTTAAATAAAAAGATGTTGTTATTGAGGCACAGGCAGATCATTTCATTTAACATCATGTTATGCTGATGGTACTTGCTGTTCCTCTTCCCTAGGAAGTATTTTCATGCCTCTGTCCCAATGGAGTGTTCTATATTTGTGTATAACAAAATCCCATCCATGGTAATGAGTTTAAAGGTGGGCTGCCATGGTATTCCCTCCAATTTTTGTAGGAGATCTGTGGTATCTCTGAGGTAAGAGCTGAGATTTTTAACAAGCGGCGCTAGGAAGTGATCAATGTAGTTGGAAATTGGTTTTAGTAAGGAATTGTTTGCAGACATGATTGGTCTTCCCGGGGGGTGTTCTTTGCTTTTATGAATTTTGGGCAAGCAGTAGAATGTTGCTTAAGTTGGGTGACTGCGACTTAAGTATTTTCGTTCTTCCTCGTCTATCTATCCTTTTTCAAGCCAAATTTTTTATTTCAAGGTTGGATTTTCTTGAATTTCCTTTGTGGGGTCCGCTTGTAACTTATTGTAGCATTCCAAATCTGTCAATTGTCTCCTTGCTTCTGCAACATAATCTCTTTTGTCAAGAATGATGATGTTACCACCCTTGTCCGCGGGTTTTATTTCAATTGACTTGTCCTGTTGTATTTTGTTCAAGGCTTCTCTTTGCTGTTTCGATAGACTGCCTTTTAAGTTTGTATTTCTGATCTTTTAAAGTTCTTCTATTATGGCTTCATGAAACACGTCTACCTTGTTCCCTGGTGGTCGAATTGGATTATATTTTGATTTGGATTTAAGTCCGCTCTCTCCTGCCCCTCCTGATGGTAAGAGCTCATTTAATTCTGTCAGTGCAGTTGTTTCTTGTGATGACGTTACTGCCCCCATTGTTAATAAAGTTTCCAAACCAAGTACATCTTCAGCTAGAAGGATACTGCTTGATGATATTGTACTTGCTGTTTGTTTTATAGATGTTTTTTCTGCGTGTATTTTCGCTAGCTTGATCTTTCTTGTAAATTTATACAAGTCAATCCTGGTTTGGGCAATATCTATAGGGGAGGTTAGACAGAAATTTACACCCTTTTTAAGGACTTCATTTTCAATATGAACAAGGTAGACCAAGCCATAATAGAAGAACTTTACAAGATCAGAAATACAAACTTAAAAGACAATCTATTGAAACAGCAAAGAGACGCCTTGAACAAATTACAACTGGACAAGTCAATTGAAATAAAACCCGCGAACAAGGGTGGTAACATCATCATTATTGACAAAAGAGATTATGTTGCCGAAGCAAGGAGACAATTGACAGATTTGGAATGCTACAATGCATTACAAGCGGACCCCACAAAGGAAACTCAAGAAAATTTAACCTTGAAATTACAAAATTGCCTTGAAAAAGGATAGATAGACGAGGAAGAACGAAAATACTTAAGTCGCAGTCACCCAACTTTAGCAACATTCTACTGTTTGCCCAAAATTCATAAAAGCAAAGGACACCCCCTGGGAAGACCAATCTTGTCTGCAAACAATTCCTTGCTAGAATCATTTTCCAACTACATTGATCACTTCCTTGCGCTGCTTGTTAAAGATCTCAGCTCTTACCTCAGAGATACTACAGATCTCCTACAAAAATTGGAGGGACTAACATGGCAGCCCACCTTTAAACTCATTACCATGGATGGGATTTTGTTATACACAAATATAGAACACTCCATTGGGACAGAGGCATGTAAATACTTCCAGGGAAGAAGAACAGCAAGTACCATCAGCATAACATGATGCTAAATGAAATGATTTCCCTGTGCCTCAATAACAACATCTTTTTATTTAATAAACAACTATAGAACCAAATAATAGGATGCACCATGGGCTTTTCATTCTCCCCCAAATATACGAATTTGTCCATGGGATGATTCGAAGAAAAATAAATGATGAGTTCCTAGAAAAGATTGTTCTATGGCTGAGCTTCATAGATGACCTGATCATCTGGGTTGGCATGGAACAAGAATTTGAAAGCTATTTTGACAAACTAAACAACAATGTGTCAAAACTAAAATTCACGTATGAAATCAGTGGGACACAGGTGACATTCCTGGAAACAAATATCTATGTGGAAAATAATTCCCTACAAACAACATTACATCGCAAAAAAACAGCCACAAATGGATACTACTTGGAGAAAGCTTCCATAATCAATCATTAAAATGGAGCATCCCGTATGGGGAATTCCTAAGATTAAGGAGGAATTGCTCAGCCCAGGCAGAATTCACCAAACACAGTAAGGCAACGAGTAATAGATTCCAAAAACACAAATACCCCAAGAAACTAATAGAAAAAAGTCTACAAAGAGCCTCAAATCAACAACAAGGGGAATTACTCAAGAACAAACAAAAACCAAATGAATCAGACAAATCAACAACTATAAGACTGATAACAACATACAGTGCTGAAAACAAGTGTCTGATAAGAATCATAAAAAACATTGGGGCACCTTACAATTGGATTCAGACTTCACAGCAATAATTGGTGATCACCCAAACATAAAATATTGCAGAGCGAGAAACATAGGAGACAAAAATGTCCACAGTCACTTCCAACAAGCACCAGTAATGAAATGGCTACAAAGAGAAGACTTCTGGCCGTGCAAACACTGCAAGGTGTGGAAAATAGCAAAGCACAAACGAGAGATCGACATCAGAGAGGGCACTAAATGGAAAATTAAACATCTACCTGCAAAAGCAGTTTTGTAATCTGTATGGTAGAGTGTCCTTTTAAGTTGCGATACATAGTAAGCACAATCTTTGAAGTAAAGAAGAGAACTCTCTAACACATCAGAGCCACAAATCACAAGGATCGTACAAATGCCATAGCAAAATACATTGAAACATACCATGATGGCAAATGAGAATCCTTAAAATACTGGGCTTTAGAGCAAATCCCACTGACAGAGAGAGGTGAAGATCGTAAGACAATACTGAGACAAAGAGAATCAAAACACATACTCTCATTCAGAATCCTAGACCCGAGGGGTCTTAATCAAAATGAAGAACTATATGTACACCTTTAAGATACCACTCAGGAATGGAAGCATCAGTTATCTCTCAACTAAACACTCACAAGAGAGAAAAAACTATTTGGAGGTAAAATGAGGAAAGAAGAGCTGCAAAATACGAACCATTATTAAGAATGGCTGGAAAATACTGACCAATAGCTCAAAAGCTCACCACAGAGCAATAAAAAAACTGGACATTAAAGGACAAAAAGCATACACTGCCATTTAAAGGATAAAATGTAACATGTTTTTTTTTTAAACCACAGAGAAACAAGCACATTGTTTTCACTAAGGAACTTGTAGTAACACGTTTTGTAAAAAGATCGAACTACACTTACCACAATGCACTGCAAAGTAAACAGGAAGTAACTGTGTGCCAATCGTTGCCTTTTGTTTTGTGATAACATCCCGTGAACAAGTCTTATGTGAAGGCGAAATGCTTTGGGCATGGCGAGACCTTGATAATAAAACCACTATAACTCCTGTTTACAAGAAAGTGTGTTTCAAATTTTTTGCAGCAAGGCAGAATACAGCTTTTGATTTTCACTGGCGTAGCCCTACCTGTTGAAATGCACCGCCCCATCAAAGAGCGCCGGCGTCTGAACACTTTGGGCTACATTGTGGCAAGATATGCAGCAACCTTCATGAGGTAAAAGCCGGATCGACGGGCTTATCCAGTTTACAGCATGGCTGTCGATTCACGCCGGACGCGTTTGGGGCTCATTGCACCCTCCAGCGGCGTGACAATCATTTTGGCATAGAGGCCACACCTCCCACTTAAAAATATGAGCCCTCCAATGGGCGACTCGAATGAGTCCGCGCTGGTTTGTGGATCTTCTAGTGTGTGCTTCAGTTATGTGCTGCTGTCTGAGACATTTCAATGCCACCAATGGGCCTCCACTCGCACATCCGGCTTGTCAATCCTCCATGGATGCCTCCACATTGAGACTCCGTGATGTGGAGGCATCCATGGAGGATTGACAACCCGGATGTGCGAGTGGAGGCCCATTAGTGGGCTTCACTGTCGCGCCGCTGAAGATTGCAATGAGCACGAAACACGTCCGGCGTGAATCGACAGGCATGCTGTACACTGGATCTGCCCGCCGATGTGGCTTTTACCTCATGAAGGTTGCTGCAGTTGATGTCAGAGTGCGCCTGCAACAGGTGGGAACCTTGGAGCTTTGTTTTATATATATAAATATATATATATATATATATATATATAAAGTTCCACACCTCCTCCGAGGTAGCCGGGACACCAGGACAGCGGTGCGCCCAAAGGTCGGAGGTTACCCTTCGTAATACAAGATTCACAACGCAAAAAGAAATTGCTGGCGCACTCCCCTCCTAAGAAGCATATTACCACTCTATTGTTAGTTGCAGGAAAAGCTGGTTTATTATTCCATAGTGATTAGCATGGTGTAACGAGCTGGATGGAAAACTCAACGCGTTTCGACGACAAACTCGTCTTGCTTTTCCTGCAACTGACAACGGAGTGGTAATATGCTTCTTTGGAGGGGAGTGCGCCAGCAATTTCTTTTTGCGTTGTGAATCTAATATATATATATATATATATATATATATATATATATATATATATATATATATATATATATATATATATATATATATATATATATATATATATATATATATATATATATATATATATATATATATATATATATATATATATATATATATATATATATATATATATATATATATATATATATATCCACATATATATATCCACTTCTCTTTAGTGCCTCCTCGCACAAACAGGATCACGGACTCAAACTTTGCTGATGCCAGAATTCAATTTAAAGTGATGGAACAGTGCATGCCTCAGGACGTGTTTCGGACACGGGCTGTGTCCTTGTTCAAACTTGCTAGAAACTAAATATATCCTTGATCTGGATACTAGGTCCCCCATGGGTCTTAACACCAGTGTTGATTTTCATACACATCTGTAATCTCGATTTTGCCATGAGGTGCCCGCTTGCTGGTTAGCATATTACCAGCGGCAAGTGCACAATCAAAACTGTATCCCGTTTTCTAGCCGTGGTTGTTTCATGATAGGACCCTGTTTATAAGGCTCCCAGTGATCAGTACAGGCACAGTTAAGCCATTCCAAATAACTGAAAATTCCAGCTGGCTAGTTGTTGCAATTGATCCGTGGTTGTCAAGATTATTTCATTTAAACATGAAAGTGTACCCCGGGTTGACCATCATAGGGGCTTTTTCTTATTACAACACTAGAAGTTTATGTGTTTACACTTTTTACACTTACACCTTCTTCTCTTGTTTTATTTTTATTTTTATTTTTTACTTTATTCACATGAGTTGGTGGGACAGCGGGGATTTAAGCCCCTTGGTTATTATAAAAGTCTATATAGTTCAGAGTCTGGTGTCTAGTACATAATAGAGATGAGCATACAATTTCACCCACTTGGATTTTATCCTGTTTGGTTTTACATAGGCATCACCATGACATTTATTAAATTGCAGAAACACGGTGAAACTTTACTATAGAGTTTGTGACAATGTACAGTATTGTTTTTGTCTTATGATCACCATTATTGTGTCCACCAGCTTTTTTAAGGGTTTTTATGAATGATTTTAATGATTTTGAAATCAATTATTCCCTTAATATAATGTTGGTGTGTTTTTTCTATTCTAAATACTGCTCATGCATTGACACAAAAACTGTTTACTATGTCTATTACTTTGCATTTGAAACCACCAATCATGTCTCACTATACGTTGCACTTGCACTTTAAATAGTTTGTGTCCCTCCCTTGACGTCACTGACCATGTCATGAGTGATGTAATATGTGACGTCATCAGCAGTGCATTGCAGGCGCGCAAGTTATAGTGAGTCCAACTAACTATAACGTGGGAATTTCATTGGTTTTATGTCAGTAAAATTTCCAGCTAACTATAACTGGTGTGAAACCTATGGTTTATTCACTGAATTTAATAGGTTTTTTAAATGCTAATTCCTAACTATAACTAGTGTGAAACCTATGGTTTTTTCAGTGAATTTCAAAGGTTTTTTAAATGCTAATTCCTAACTATAACGTTTGTGAAACCTATGGTTTTTTCAGTGAATTTCAAAGGTTTTTTAAATGCTAATTCCCAACTATAACGTGTGTGAAACCTATGGTTTTTTCAGTGAATTTCATAGGTTTTTTAATAGCAAATTGTTGGGCTACATCTGGCTGATATTTGGGCTACATTTGTTTTTTTTTGTCTCTGGTGGCCATCTTTGGGCTACATTGGGCTACATTTGGGATCTAACATATATATAGCCCAATGTAGCCCAATATATATTTTTTCAAAGTTAATTTTCGTAAAAACTACTGGAGCATATATCTTGAGACATAGCAAAGGTACATCGGGGTTCCAGTCCCTACAATTTTGCCAAGTTTGGTGGAAATCCATTCAGCCGTTCGGGCTAAAAGTGAGTTCGACCGCCCCATGGAAATTAACATGGGGAAAACATGTTTTGGTACCCCCCTTTTATCTCGGCCCCCGCTTGACAAATCCCCTCCACATTTTCAGGGAAGGAGCGGAGCAGAGCGGGCCACGAACTTTGAGAAATTCGCGAAGATTCGTCCACCGGCGCCAAAGTTATTCCCAATAGAATGTTGCGGATTTCCTATGGAAAGTAGATCCTAACTATAACTACCTACTGGCGACCACCAGTAGGTAATTTTTTTTTAAAACAAATTCTTAACAGTCGACACTCCAGGTCGAACAGAAAACAGGAAAGCACTTGCAGTAATTCAGTAAAGTGATGTTTTAATGTGCAGAACCTCCCCTGCACTAACAGACACATTTCTGTGTTTACGCCTTTTTTGATGTCAGTGAGGATATTGATAGAACACCATTATAAAGTGAATTAGTGATGACTTACAAATGATTTCATTAACAGCGAAGATGGACAAAAAAGTTCATACAACAATAACTTATTTTATTTTTGTCATTCTGGTCTTATTTTACTCCTAAAAATATAATCCGTTTTTCTAAACCTATGTGGAGTATTTTTGCAGTGTGTTCATTGTGTTGCTGTGTGTGTATGTGTTGCACTAATACTTAAGACATTGCCTCTTTAGATGGGCCTGCCTGCTGTTTACCAAGCTGCCAGAGGGTGAACAAAGGTTATTTTGTAATATGTATCTAGCTTACAATGACTATGCTTGTGGTCTCTACTTGGTCAGGGTGAAAACTTCTGCCAACTAGAGGGTCTTGATCCGCATCCCTACCCCCTTATTTTTTCTCCACCAGTCTCAATGCACCATAGAAATTGTTTTCTAAGTTTTATAATGCTCTGATAACAGATGTAATTATGTAACTGATTTAACGTTTGTAGCAATGCTAACCTCATGTAAAGTGCTCTGATTTCTCTGTGTCTAGCCAGCGCTATATAAAACTCTTCAAATAAATAAATGATCTGTTTCTACAATGGCGGCCATATTATGGAATGTTTCCGGCAACAGTGCACAATGCAATGAAGATCTTTATACATTGTATATACATTTCTAGAAGACAGGTGAACACATAATATACTGTGAAAGATAAATACAACTCAGAAAACATCTATATATACATTTGTCACCTTTATAAATTATATTTATGGTTCATGAAGATAATTTTTCTTACACATGATACAATGCCTCCTAGTTTGTGAAAAATGAATAAAGCCCTGAATGGCGAACAATGAATCTGGCAACAGAATGATAAGAGGCTGTAAGGTAATGGAGAGTTTAAGCAGCCAAATGTACCAACAGGCAAACTTACCAATAAAGGAGAGAGGATAAAGCCCCTAATGGGCATGCTAAACAATTGCTCTGTATGATCAGCAGTTTTTATTTGATTTCAGGGAAAGAATTGGATGATCAAGGACAGAAAACAGTAGTAGTTAGATGGTTTCATAATATAAATCTATTAATATATATATACAAAAAGTATTCCAAATCCTCCGTGCAGTCTCTGGACTGCACCACTTCCTCAAAAACCCCATGGGTGAGACCTCCCTGTGGGTGACTGCCCCCCAAGTCCCCATCGGGGAAGAGGGGGGCAGTACAGACCACTGACACCAGAATTGTGTGAAAAGGCTGCTTTGCTGAAACAGGTGCACATAACAATATAACATGGGCCTTAGCCTTACAAAACTATAACTTAACTACCATCTTTAGTTACCTATGATAAACCAGCCCACCTCTAAATTAACCTTCCCACCATAACAAATTAAAACCGCAATAACATACATTCATCAGACCTGAGGAACTGTAAGTAGTACCTCTGACATCCCTTCCCCTTTTCCTACCTCAGTAACCCTTTGAACCTCATTCAACTTCCTACCTAACCTTGAACTTCCTATGTTGTCCAGGCTTGAACTTCCTACCCACTCCCTTTCCGCCTGTACTGCCACTGACAAACAATAAACTACTGTAAACCATGGCAACTTCTCAGCCAACGGCCACCCAGAGAAAGAGGGGGATGGGGAAAACTCCAAGCCTTGGAGGGGAGTAAAATCAACTCCCCCGCCTCCCTCCTTTCTCTGCTCCCCGCCCCTTATTCTTCCTGTTCACTAAGGAAATGTCCCCAGTCACTCAATGCCTTACGCTTTGCCCAGTGCCAACTTCACATGGAGCAGGTAGAGCTCCATTTCCATGAACAACAAATGTACACCATCGCACCTGAAAAATTCAATGTCTTCAAAGCAGTGATCAGAATGATTTACCCTACCAATCCCACTGTCTCTGTAAAAGGCCTGCATCTCTTTTTTTAATTTCATTTGGGCTTTATCTATGGCAGACAGCTTGACCGCCCTGCGCCAAACTCTCTTGGGAATGAATTCTCTCCACATAATGTGACAACCTGCCTGTAACCTATGTATCTCCTCAGATCCCCTTCCATAGCCTTGTTGAGCTCCAAACCTTTCTGAACCACCAGGCCATTTTTCCCTAAATGAATAAGGACCACATCAGGACATTTTACTCCCATTAGATGCATATTCAGACAGGGAATGAGTTCTCCCAAATGCATACCCCCTTTACCCACCCAAGTGATAGAATATAAGGTTTTGTGGAATCTCAAGTTCAGGCCATGATTGCTTGCCCTAGCCTGCCGCTCTGCCAATTTCACTAAGGAGTGGCCCACAATCCATATATCCATCCATGCCACATGGGGTCCAGAAACAGAACCTGAAAAAGAAACAAAGTTGACAACCTGAACCTTACTTCCCCTCATGTACCCCTCCACCCGAACATATCCACAAAGGGAATCTACCCATTTCTATAATCCTCCTTTGGCCCTAACCCTGCCAACCCGCTTCTGTCGCTGCCCCAGTCCTGAATGAGTGAGTCCCAAAACTGCTCGGATACAAACCAAAACAACCCCAGTGCCTTGCGCAAAAGAGCCAACAACTGAAAGGAGGTAACATATTTGCCATCCTCGTGCCTAAATACCATGCACCCAGAGTCCGCTCAAGCCACTCTAGGAAACTGATCAATAGAGGTTAGCCCTGAAAACTTGTCAAAAATTCACTCAAACGAGCTTGGTACTGTCCCTGTGAGGCACTCCTGAGTGATCGAATGGTATGTGCAACAACATTCGCACTATTTTAAAAAATATATATCTTAAAACATTGGTCAATACTTGTTAGGCCAGGCAGAAACCACCACTCTAGTCAGGGCAAGGGAGTTACACGCTGAAGATAACCCCTGCTCACCCCCTTGGTAGCTTGGCATGAGCAGTCAGGCTTATCCCAGAGGCAATGTGTAAAGCGTTTGCGCAACACACTCCCCCAGCAAAGTCACACAAGGCACACCACAAAAGAAACTCCACACAAGGTTATATCAAAAAGAGCCTTTGTATTATCCATAAATACATTCACAAATGTACACTGTGCCACCTGGCACTAGGCAAAACTTCATACATGACAGGGCCGCTGTCAGAACCATTGGAAAGCACAAGTAACAAATATGAAACAACCAGCAACTACTGGTAAAATACTGTACTCAGCATCATCACATTAGGCATAAACACATTATGCATTAGATTTGGGCCTTGCGCCCTACCAGCACCTCACGTGCTCACAGGCCAACTGGCCTTCCTCGGGGGGCCATCTGGGTCTTCCCCTCCATGCTCTATGTCCACGAAAGTCAGGGCGCTAAGCTGCTACTTCAGCAGGGTGCAGGACCACCCGGCCAGCACCAGAAATGGGGGCGCAAGGGTGTAACTCACCCTGGCCTCTCTTGAGACCCAAAATAATGCCCCTCACTGTTGCAGCTGCGTGTAATCTGGCGGCGTAGCTGTGTGCAAAATCTGCACCAGCAGTGCCTCCTCCGCTCAAGATTGCCCCCGAATCTCAGAGGCGTGAGGCTGCTCGCAACCATGCAGTTCAGCTGCCCTTCAGGTGGAAAGTTGGACGGATTATCCTAGGTGCTCTCTCTACACCAAAGGGAGGCTTGTCACTGTCTCCTTGATGGTGGGACCACCCCACTTGGACTCCCTGTGCCCTTTTTGAACCTGAGGAATGGCCCCCAAGGCAGCTAACCGCTTTCCTGTGGTGCAATTGTCTTTTTCTTGGCAAAAACAGCAAGGAGGGACTAAGACTTGTGTCCAGCTATCGCCTTCCTGGGGAATGCACCTCCCCGTCAGGCCATCAAGACGCGTCGCTCACTCTGGGGGGGGTGGCACAGCCAAACGGCTCCATTCGCCGGCACCTCTGCCTGTGGGTATGGCCTCTTGTCGTGGAGCAGGTCCTTCTCTGGTTGCTCTGTCGAGCCTGTGAGGCTCTGTCTTCATCTGGGACACTTGCTGGGCTTTCCTCATCACACAAGGAGCCCCTGCCTTCTGGTGGTGCAGCGCAGCAGTTGGCTCTTCCCCAGGCTCGCCCCGGTCAGGCAACAGACACCTGACTACCGGTTTTGCTCAGATCAACCGGAGTTGGGGCCCTTCTTCTGGGGGCCTTTGGGCAAAAAAAATAGGCAACAACGGAGTGCTTGTCATGCACTCGGCCAGTAAAGTGGGAGCCCCCTCCTCGGGATTGTAGAAGCATGCCGAGCTCTCCTCATCACTATGGGAGCCCTGCCCACAACCAGGCAACAGCCGCCTGGCTTCCAGGTCTGTGGCTCTTCTGCATGGCGCAACAATGCCTTCCCAGATCCTCAGTTGGAGTCCCCTCCTTGGGCTCCCAGGTAAAATAAAAGAATGCAGCGCTCAAGAGGAAACTAGTACCCCAGTTTTAGAGGGGAAGAGCTGGGCACAGGCAGGCCAGCACATAGAAACCCTCAGGTACTAGCAGCTGGGTCCCACGGCAGTTCCTCCGTGCCCAGCAGCCCTGCAGCAACACAGCTCCAAAACAGGTACAATTAAGCACCCTTCATGGGGTTTCAGCCCCAGTACTTATACCCCATATGTCTTTGTTCTCTCCCCCTGGCACAGACCTAGACCCGGTCCAAACCAGTTCTGGGGGGCACTCCAACCTTCCTTTACAGGGCACAAACACCCTCCTTGTTAGAGTAGGTCCTGGCCCCAGACACACCAAAGGAGGGCGGATCCAGCAATGTACAAGGCAGGCACAAACCTATTCGGGGTCAGGAACTACTCCTCCAACTACTCCAAAAGCAGATCTGCCTATTCGGCCTAGCGCTGACTCACCCTGCCCCTCTAGAGCCACACACCTCACCAGCCCCTGTCACTCCAGAGCCAGACATGCAATACACATCAGGCAGGCACAAAGACACACAGTACACATAAATGCCAACTTCTAAAAGTGGCATTTCTAAAATAGTAATAATAAATCTGCGAACACCATAATGCAGCATTTATTATTACTATTCCAAACATGCCAAACTTGACCATGCTGCTCCTCTCATATCAGGAATTACCACTGAAACACTTATCAGGAAATCCCCAATGCATTCCTAAGAGAGGGCAGCCTCACAGCAGTGAGAAACCAAAATGGATGTTTGTCACTACCAGGACATGTCACACAATTAAGGTACATGTCCTACCTTTTACCTACAATGCACCCTGCCCATAGGGCTAGCTAGGGCCTACCTTAGGGGTGACTGATATGTAGAACAAGCGGAGTCACAGGTGTGTCACCCACTTTATGTGCCACGTCACAGCGGCAGTAAACTGCACACACAGGCCCTGCAATGGCAGAGGCCTGAGACAGGTTTGAAAGGCTACCTAGGATGGTGGCGCAATCAGCGCTACAAACCCACCAGTAGCATTTCATTTACTGGCACTGTGTATCTGAAATACCACTTTACAAGGGACTGACAGGTAAATTAAATATGCCAAACCGGTGTCCACCAATATTACCATGTTTACCACAGAGAGCACACCCACTTTACACTGGACAGCATGGCTAAAGTGCTGCTGAGTCCTAAAACCACCAAGGTCAGAAAAAATGCTAGGAGGAAGGCAAAGAGTTCAGGGATGACCCTGCCAAAAGGGCCAAGTCCAACAATACTTAATGCCAGAAAAATGACACTAGAACATCCTCCATTCACTTTCCGCAAAAACAAGAATATAAAAGACCATACAGTCAGAGCAGCATTACCTTCCAAAAAAAACTCACAAACACTTAGGTGGGGCCTACCACCTACACTGGGCCATTATCGTTGTGGGGGTTGTAGTGTTTGCCACTTGACCATCAAAAGCAAGACATTTGTTTATCGAAGTTCTGATGTAACCCTAAATAATTTCCCTAACTGTAACACCAATAATGTTGTATATGCTATTATATGCCCATGCAATTAAATCTATATTGGGCATACTACACAGAAAGTCAGGATTAGAATATGTCAGCACAGAAGCAGGCTGAGATGCCAAACACTGAATGCACCTCTGGTTGAACACTTCACAAGTCAAGGGCATACGGAGGATGATTTAAAATGGCAAGTAATCAAGGTGATCCAACCACCGCCTCAGAGCACAGACATCAATTGAATCCTGTAAGCTTCCCCAGTTCCGGATGGTCGGGAAAAGATGTCTTTCTTACAAACGCACAACCCAGGGCATAGGTTAGTTATTGTTGTATTAATCACAATATAATCACAGTCCTCAGGATGCAATGGAAAAGGGGTGGGAAAGTACTGAGTCACAAACAATGCAGGGGCATCTCTTAGCATTGTCCTAAATTATAGTCCAGGCCGCAGTTAAATCAGTGATAATCTTGGCTCCCGTCTTGTACTCCTGATGGCCACGCAGTCCGGCTCCTCTTCCTCTCAAAGGTACCGGAAAAACAAAGTAAAGAAAGGCAGGGGTAAGGATGTGGGAATTGTCTCTAAGGTTGAACAAGTGGGAGAGGTCAAGTGCACCCTTCACCGTCCCTGCTGTGCCTTGTACCTTAGTGCGGGAATAAATTGTGCCAGGTTTTGACTTGGGTACCCTTTAACCCTGCCCACTATGCTTTTACATAGTCCAAAGGTTTCTGTGCCACTTGCCTGAACTCACAACACTCCTGGGCCGTGGGGATGGGAGCTGCAACCTCCTCTTCCCCTGGGATTAGATTATGTCTGCTGTTTGGAACTCATTAATTGTATATATTTTACTCCAACATAACTGTGTAATGACGCACAACATTTCGATCTGTTCTCTGTGATGTGATTAACTACCTTCTGTCTTTCCCTTCCATTTCCCCGCACTCACCAACTGTAGCACTCAATCAGCACAACGCCTATCATTGCGCCTACTGGTTTCCATTATTTCGTCAGCTGCTGCTCTAGTGTTCACCCCTTGCACGCATGCGCACTTGTGATAGGCGCTTACGTATTTATTTTGAGCATCCGCACATACACACGATGTTCCTGCATTCCCGGATGCACTGCATTGGTTCTATCATCACGAACCTCAGGAGCTCTTAGGTAAGTTCACTCTTAGGATAACCACTGCACTTCCGGCTACTACATCACACACTCACGTCTCACTGAGCCCTTTAAATTCAAGATTCCACAACCTTCGATTCTGAGCAACACCAGTAGGATGCTACTGGTAAGATATTGGTCTCCCGCGTCTCTGACCCTGCTTCACCCTGGACACCTTTGGGTAAGCGTCGCTTCGGAGGGAGACCATGGTCTTCCCTTAATTACCTTGCGTCCCCATTATACGCAATTCATCAAACTTCTTGCTTTATTTCAGCAACTAAACCGCCTCATTGCGAACTGTGTTCCTGTGATTCTGAGGACAGGGCATTGTTCCTTCACACACCCCCTACCTTGTGGTCCTCAGCTTGGACCTACAGTAAGTTTGCCGTCTCCCGTGGGCTACTGTGCTCATTGACCTCAAACCAGTTTACTTCACTGGCATAGAGTGGCTTTCACAATTTATATGTCACTTTCACCCCACCATGGCTCCATATTCGCATCCCACAACCCTCGTCAAGCATGACCACAACATCCCACCCTTACACCTGTCTGCACATGAGTACAGTACCAGTTCAGTGTGTGGCACAAGGGGATGACCAGAATTGTATGCGGTTCAATATAATGCAACGTACCACATCCATCACCTTCACGACCCCCATCTGGTCACGCATTCTGAGACAATGAAAGACCCACCATTCCCCCTTTAACCACTTTTTCCTTTTCTTCCCCTTTTCCCTTCCAACCTCCCTCCTTTCTCTCCCACCTCCAAGTCAGCCTCTCAGGCATTCTGATCTTTCCGCCCTGGTAATGATCACATGACCGCAGTTGGGGATCGAAACGTCGTCGACAACCACATATTGACTTCAACCTTTTGTTTATGATTAATGTGGTATGCCCAGACGTGGGTCCTGTGATCACTGCACCACTGGATTCAAGCTAGCCTGACTGATAAAGGGTGATACCCTGAAACCGGTCCCAGTATGCTTGTTTCCGGTCCAGGAAGGACCTGGCCTAGTAGTTCGGGCTGGACTGTTCCCACAAGGAACAGGGTCAAGACTGAGTTGCATATGGCTGGGTCTAAACTGGGGTGGTGTGGTGAGCAAAGGAATTATGGATTTAACTCAGATCCTTGTGACTGGGGGTGAATGTTTGCTTTGTCCAACACTCCATCCATCAATTGTTTCTTTTGCATATGTCACCCTAAGTGGGAAGGGTATGCCCAGATGTGGGTCCCGTGCTCACTGCACCACTGAGTTCAAGCTAGCCTGGCTTATGAAGGGTGATGCCCAGAAACCGGTCATAGGATGCATGTTTCCGGTCCAGGGAGGACCTGGCTTGGTAGTTGGGGCTGGACTGTTCCTACAAGGAACAGGGTCAAAACTGATTTGCATATGGCTGGGTCCAAACTGGGGTGGTGTGGTGAGCAAAATAATGATGGGTTTAACTCAGATCCTTGTGACTAGGGGTGAATGTTTGCATTGTCCAACATTCCATCCATCAATTGTTTCTTTTGCAGATGTCGCCCTAAGTGGGAAGGGTATGCCCAGACAGGGGTCCTGTGCTCACTGCACCACTGGATTCAAGCTAGCCTGGCTGATGAAGGGTGATGCTCTGAAACCGGTCCCAGGGTGCTTTTTTCTTGTCCAGAGAGGACCTGGCTTGGTAGTTCGGGCTGGACTGTTCCCACAAGGAACAGGGTCACGACTGATTTGCATATGGCTGGGTCCAAACTGTGGTGGTGTGGTGAGCAAAAGAATAATGGATTTAACTCAGATCCTTGTGACTGGGGGTGAATGTTTGCATTGTACAACATTCCGTCCATCAATTATTTCTTTTTCATATAGTTAATGTGGAGCATAAGATGTTTTCCTCATTGTGACTACTGCAAATTATGTATCACTAAAAAATCACTCTGCAAATATATGCCTGAGTTATGGAAATCTGTAGATTTCTGTAACCCCGTAACTTTCAGCTCACTGCATTATACTATATCCTTTTTCGTTGTCAGAACCCCAAAGAGAGGTCATGTTGTCTCAGCCCTTAAATGGAGATCGCATTGGAACCACAACAGAATTTGCCCAGTTCACAATAGCTGGAGATTGCGGCGTCACCATCGGAACTCCAAGATGGCCGTTATCTCTGGACGCAGGTGAGCGGTCTACTTGTTCCGCTTTTCTACAGGTGTTGAGTTGATGTGAAGCGCGCGGTCCCAAACGACTGCGCACTTCACCAAAGTATTTCCTAGAGTTGGTCGAGTGTTCCCGAGTTCCTGGTTAAATATTGAAGTCATAGTTCGCACCGCGCTGTTTTCGCTCTCGTTTTCTGAAGAGCACGAGTTACAACGGCGCATCATCTTCCCTCGCAAGTTCTACAAGCGAATTGTACTTGCCTTTCATTTCGAGACGTCTGGAGAAATTATACGAGGTCCTCACCGGCGGCTACATCCAGAGAGAACAACACAAGAGAGAGAAAACAGAAAAAGAGAGATAAGTCCAAAGATTGTAGCGACTGTTGACTAGCGTTATTTTGAACTGTTCTAAGTTAGACAAGTGCTCGTTTGTTCAAGGAAAAGTACTTACCTGAGATTGCTCCTGCCAATAAATTCTAGAGGAAAAAAGAAAGATATCAAGAGTTAGGATAACGTGCTTAACGTAGGATAGAATAACACAATTAGAGTAGATATAAATAGTCTGTCAGGGTATAATAGAATATAAATACGTTTAGATAGGTTACGCATAGTTACATATAAAAGAGTTCTTAGGCATTAGAAATTATTATCATCGACTACAAGGAAAACACATGGGAAGAATTACTGCCAGCAGCTAATGAGAGATGGTAAGAGATATATTTATACATGAAAAGATTAGAAGAGTTAACGAAAGGTTGTAGAAGTGGCAAAAGACTCAGCTACCAATTGGAGCATCCTCTCTCTCCTTTTGACCAAAGTTCCTGAACTATCTGTGTCTTCACTCTGTCTACCTCGTGGCCAGCCCATGGAACCTCTCCCACTGTGAACGAGACAAGGCATCTGCAATGTCATTGCCTACACCAGGAACATGTCAGGTACTAAAATCTATATCAAGTCTCAAGCAGTACAATGCAAAAAGCAGCAGGAGCTGCCACAACTGCAGCTCTAATGTGAACTGTCTGTTGATTACCTGTACAAATGACATATTGTTGACAAGAAAAAGAATTCTGCTGTGGGCTAGCTGTTTCCCCCATAGCACTATCGCTACCACCAGAGGAAAACATTCCAAGAAGGCAATGCTGCGCTTACCCTCCTTCCTGTTCTGTGGCCATTCTTCCATTCACCACTGCTGCTTCCATTACAGGCCAAAACCGCAACCCTCCACTGTTTCAGAAAATATTTGGGCCTTCCACTCCATATCCATTAATGCTGTCAATGAAATCCCATTAAATGACTGCAAAAAGGCCTACCACATTCTCAGATCCTCTTTCACACCTGCTGACACGTAACGCAATGGTGAGGTAAGGGAAGACTGAGAGAGACACACCTAGCCTTCTACAGCATGTCTTCCCTGATCTCACTACTCTGCAGGTGAAGTTCAGAAGCCGCAGTAATATTTGCACCTCTTTCGACACCACCTTCTGTTTTACCAGCATTGCATTTAACAGTCAGCATGTTACTCTTTTTATCTTCTGGCAGCCGGACCTCCATGGCTATTGAATCAATCTCAATACCCAGAAAGGACAGTACTGTACTTGAATCTACGTTCTTCTCTTGAGCCAGGGGAACGCCTAAGTCACCCATGATATCCTGGAAGTTATCCAGCAAGCACTGGCAGTCTCCGGAACTGGAAGCCCCTACCAAGAAAAAGTCCTCCAGGTAGTGCGTCATAAGGTCATGTCCTGTGTGCCAAATGAATAGACACTGAAGAAAGGTGCTAAAACAAGTAAACAAAGCACATGAGATGGAACATCTTAATGGGACTCAGGGACTCAGGGGCACCCCTCCCTGTTTGGGGAGCCCCTGAAAGGGCTTGTACACTATTGGCAATCTGCTTGCCGTAAAAATGGTTTTGCAGAATTTTGCCAGGCCCACAGTGTGTTGCCATAAGTCTGTGTCCAGTTCCCCCCACTGAAAGTTCGGATACACTGCTAACCTAGTCCAGAATTCTTCATCACACTGTGCCCCCACATGGCCCCATAGTTAAACTGCTCCTTTCTAATCACGTCTATATATTAAAAGAGTGCCACATACCTCACTGGGTAATTTCCTCAATAGACACTTGCATAAATAAAGAAATGCAGCCATCCAGTTTTCTATTGCCAAGCGCAACCTCAGCCGCTTGGACAGTTCCAACTCTTCCTCCTTCGAGCCCTCTTTGGTCCTAAGCTCCCTAGGCAAGATTTTCAGAATCTTGACATACTCCCCTTTCTAAATCCTCTCTTTAGTCGACTGCATCAGATTTGCCCTCAATGACTTGGATGTCCCCATGTAAGGTATATTTTTAACTTGACCTCTTTGCTCTCCAGCGTGTCACCTGAGCCCATCTTGGTGTCACCCAAGTGAGCCCCCTCTTGTCCTACACCATTTCCTGCACCATTTACCTTATTCTCTGTTCCTGGCAGCCATTTGTATTTGATCTCTTGGTCACTCCCATACTGCTTCAACCTATCTTTGTCTGTGTGCCCAGGGTGGTCCACAGTACCAACACCAGTGTCTCACACATAACGATCTTTCCTTAGGCATTTCTCTCTGGCCCCAATAGACATAATCTTTAAGCAGGCCTTCCTGCTGTCATGAGGCTCTCTGGCCTCAATCCCGATAGACACCACATTTAAGCGGACCTCCTTGCTTTCATGAGGCTGGGTAGCCTTTACCGCAACAGACACCGTTTTTGTACAGGCCTTCCCGGTCGCCTTGCGCTTATTATCCTTAACCCCTTTTGGCCCGCTAGATGTGTGTGAATCATATTTCAACATCTTACCTGGTGCCAAGGTCAGTACCTGCTCAGGGGGCCCACCGCTTCACCAACGTCTGCTGTCGCCAGGTTTCATTCCATCCTCCTGAGTGTCGTCGGGCCCTAGACTCATGAAATACAGTAGGTGCAGAGGACCCCTCGCTACATCTTCTTGCCACCATTATAAGACGCATGCCTGCTCTTCACTATCTTCTTGCAATTCCCCTTCCTTCTGACTCTCAACGTCATAATCTAGAAATGTCTGCTCAAACTGTACCCCTGACTGTCTGTGTGCACCAGTGTCAAACCGCTCCTGAAAGGGTTAAAGTGCATGTACAATACGATCACCTAAAAACCTACCCGGGGGGGCTGTAACTTGCCTTCCCCACCATCCTACTGATGCAGAATGCATAGTCCTGTAATACAGCATGGCGGATATGCACTGAATCCTTCCACCCGTTGCACCACCAAGGTCATTCTGGACCCTCCTGTGGATGTCATCTTGTCACACATCGCCGAATTCCAGCTAGCCACACAGGCTGTGCTGTCTCTTCACCATTGAGCCACACATAGCTCTCCCAAGTCTGGCCCCCAGACTGTGCGCCAACCTGAAAAAGAGAAACGTGGTCTGCTTTGCTGGTAATTGTTACCTCCCCTACTGTTAGCTCTCCGAACCCCTCCCTCAACTAGCTACATAGTGGGGCGCTGTTGCTCCTCGAATGACCCAAACTTGCCAAAATGGCCTCACATCCCCCAAAGTCAACTACCATTGACCCCCCTCTGCCCCCACATGACCGCCCTCTGATATACCTTGCCCAGTGGCTTCACTGCCCAGATGCTGGCTGAACTCCTCAAACTGGGCCTATCTTCTTCCTTCTCCCGCCCGCCCCTCCCCTTCCCTCCATTCCAAACTATGCACTCTGGTTAACTAGCCGAGCTGGCCCCATACATGCTCATGTGCCACAAGAGTTCTCCACATGACTCCACGTGAGCCCCAGCTGGCCCCTTCCTTACGTCCCTGCTTAGGATGTCCCTAGCCCAAGCAGGGGCCCTGGGCAGCCATTATTCCTACCCCAGTCAATGCTATTCAGATCTTTCTCCCAGAATTCCTGTCCATCTGCCTGTTGCTTCCTTTTGTCTGGCTCTACTCCCACACCCACCCACTGTTCAAACCTTTCCCTGAAGCCTAAACAGGAAAGGGTTGGACCGAGTCCATGCTGCTGCGCAGCTCCAATATTCTTTCTTCCAGCCCCCCTCACATCTCCCTGAAACTGGTTCCATTATTTGCCGGCCTGTACAGCCTCCAATAAATATCCCGCGCCCTCCCTCTATGCAAGGCTGCATGCGTGTCTATGCCCCATTTTTCAATTTTTGCATTGGCGAGGCCTCCCTCTGATTCCGGGAAGCCTCGTTCTTTACGCCTACAATGGTGCCCTTCCTGCACTGGGAAGCCTTGCAACATGCCTTCGTGTCATTTGGCACCTCGTGGCCCCTGCGCTCGGGCAAGCCTTTCTCGCTGTTTCCAGCACTATAATGCCGGGGCCGTCCGCGCCCTCCCCCCTTTTCGGCCCGCTTTCTGAGTGCAAGAGCAGTGCTTATCACTTACCTGTGTCATCCTCAGATATTGAGGCCTGCGTGGGGACGCACAGGCTATCACCGCCACCACGATGCCACTGGTGGCCTCGTGGTAGGCCGCCCACTGTACTGCTGTGACCCATTCCACAACAGGTCAAGACGCCCAGCCGCAGCCAGCAGCCGCATGGACTCGGCCACCCTGTTGTCTCCTGCCTCAGCAGGCACTGCCATCAGGTAGGAAAAATTAGAAATTACCCGCTGAAACTAAAGTGAAACCCAACCGTAACTAATTAACCAATGCGCTCACAAAATGCTCCTCACTGACAAAATGTTGTTGCCTATGTAAAAGCCACCGCACTACTTTGACAAAATGGTGGCTGGCACTAAGCATGGGCGAATTTTGCGAATCTCGCGTTCGCGAATTTTGCGGATTTGCGAACTCGCAATCGGCAAAATCCGCGAATTCTCGCGAATTTGCGGATTTTTTTTTTGTGTTTGCGCGGGTTTCTGCCAGTTCGTGAGGGTTTTGTACACTTTCGCAAATTGCGAACTTACCTGTCGGGTCGCAAGTTTCGCGAACTTGTTGTTTCTACGTGTCCAGCCTGTTTGGGACACTCTTCTTCATCACTGCCACTCTCTGTCACCACTGCCACTCTCTGACTACTCATGCCACCCTCTGGCCTCATCACAGCACCCTCTGGTTGTCCAGTCAGTGTACATTATTGTGGCAACGCAAGCACACCTTCCCTGCCTCAAGTGACCTGAATTAATTTGGGGCTGATTAATGTGTCACAGAATATTTTTTTAGCTGGCACCTGCTTCCTTAGTGCTTCCTGATTAGTGATCTTTTGCACTTGCTAAGTGCTTTCATTGTTGCAAAATTAGTTACAACACCTGCCCTGCCCCAACTGACAATAATGAATTAGGGGCTGATTAATGGATTTGAACTTCCAGCCTGGCTCCTGCTTGTCTCCCTTAGCTGTAATTCAGGACCTTTGTGGCATATGTGTAACTATTCTGAGGTTCAGAGCAGGGTCACATAATAGTTGCAACTGGCAACTGAACTCTGGAGGGGCCCCTCAGGAAGCACTACAGGAAATGGCTACTAATGATGAGCCTGAACTTTTGAACCTGGTAAGTAGTTTCAGTTTTGCTAAGATCGTATTTCTGCAATTTTGCACTTATTCGCGGGGCGCGAAGTTGTACTGGGAAGCCGCGAACTCACGCGAACAGTGCGAGCAGTGCGAGCAAAATCCGCTGCTCGCGGATTTGCGGATTTTGCGGGAGATTCGCGAATCTCGCGGATTGCGAATTTACCGAAAATCCGCAAAATCCGCGAGCGAAACGGATTTTCCGCCCATGCTTAGCTGGCACCCAAAACGGCATGATACACATATGTTGGGCTGCGAAAGTCTCCCAAAGCGAGCCCAATTTCCCTGTGCAGCCTCTGGACTGCACCACGTCCCCAAAAACCACACGGGGCAGATCTCTCTGTGGTTGGCTGCTCCCCAAGTCCCCATTGAAGCTGCTGGAAGTGAAGTAGGGAAGAGGGAGGAGGGAGATGTTAAGAGCCAGGAGTCTCTTGGTGGAACTCTGGCGCAGTTGCCCATCAGTTATATAAAAGTGTCATACATGCCTAAGCTTTTTCTGTGGACACAGGAATCTAGTTTTAATTAAATAGGAAAATGATGATACTACTTGCTCTTCCAGGAACTGAAAAGTCAACTGGCCCAGTAACAAGAAAGCACTGTATCTGTGGTTGTCTGGAGACAGTGGGTGCCTCGTTCTTTTATTACAATTGCTTAAGAATGAATGGGCTATAGAATAAACGGGCAGATGAGGATGGTGAGCTGGGATCTTGACCCAATTAAAAAACATTCCTTCCATTACTACTGGTGACATCTCAACTGGCTTTCTAGCCACCCAGTGTGAAAAAATATAACACCCAGAAAACTGTGGATTGGCATAACATAGCAGAAGCGTTGCTGTGTTAAACAGACGTTCTTGAAAATTAGCTGTTTTAATAAAGTTTTACCTATTGATTGGATATGTGAACTTTGTCAGCTATCCATGAGGTGATCTATATATTTTTTACATTAAGGTTGTACATCTGCAGGTGCAGTACTAATTAGAAACTATGTCACGTTGGAGTTGGAACTTTTTATACATATTGATATTTTTTGTCGATATTCTGTTTATGGATCCGGGATTGCTGCTAGGGCAGCTGCCAGTGATGTAAGAGAAATGTTGCTGAATGTAATGGGGCCCTTTGCAATTGGGACCTCTGCTATGCCTGCTCCTGTTCTTTGTTGCTCAGCCATTCGCTTGCCACGCTTCCTCTGCCTACAGCCCAACTCTTGTCATAACAGCATAGTTCTGTCTTGCAGTACTAGTTCTGACCTGCTATTCTGGTCATCTCCATCTGAGGGACTACGAAGGGAAGTTTCTTGCAATACAGCGCTGTATGTGCCCTCCCTGCAATTCAATGATAGGCAAACCTCTTTTTTTTAACAAAACATTTTTACTTAACTCGCTCAACTTAGGCACTTTATAGTACACTTTATAGTACACACAATCACAATAGATATCCTCGCTCCATCTACATCTACACGCCAAGCACAATGAACAGCACACTCACGTTTGCAATGTCTGAGTCTTAAACCCTCTACACCACAGCATTGCACAGTATTGCATACAATTTCCTAATATTTTTATTTTATTTCGTTTTTTAAATAATTTTTTTTATGTTTGATCAGCTTTCTTAAATTAATAACAAATACAGGAAAATAAGCAAGCATTTGACATATGAACTGGGGTCCAGTACAATCAAAAATAGGCTGTAAAATAGAGTAGAAAGCTATTTTTGTTTCGGACAGTATCATACGGGAAAAAAAATAAAAAGGGGGGAAGGGAAAGAGAGGGAGTAGAAGATAAATCTGTAACTGAAGATTGAGTAACAGTATTAAATGACTTAAAAGATAAAGAGACAACTAGAATAATCAAAAGAGAACCAGTACAAAAATGAAAAATATTAAAGAGGGAAAAAGCTGAGACATTAACAACTTATGAAGGATGGACATTTTCTGAACAATTGTGGGAGACACTAGAAGTTATAACCTTAGTCAAATAATTGGTCAATGGTGACCAAAATAAGTCCCTATTTACAAATGGTTGCAATTAGGAGGCAAAAGCAAAATCCAACCTGTGATAGTAACAAACATTGTTCCACTAGGACTTAACAGACAGGTTAGTTTAACATTTCCAGTTTAATGAATTTTGCTGAAAGGCTATCACTCTCATCAAGTCAAATAAACCTTTTTCATGAAAGGCCAATCCCAATGAATCTGATAGGCTACCTGTAAAAATAATAATATTTGATAGGGAGGTGTGCAAAGTAAAAATAGTTGCAATACAACACCAAACATTTCTCCAGAAGGAGGCTACAGGAGGTCATGAAAAAAAGGTGCATCAAATCTGTTAGGGGAAAGTCACAGGACCAACAAAGCTTGTTATCAGTGTGTGTAAAGTTAGCTACGGACAGAGGAGTAAAGTATAATCTATGATAGAGAAAAAACATGGATTGAGTAGTGGAGGCAGATCTAGAAACTTTTAAAGATCTAGTCCAGATCTTGTCCCAGAACTCGATGCTCCAAACACAACCCAGATCCGCCTCCCAGGCAAGTTTCACTTTGGATTTATGATGGTCAGAATTTGGGGTCCGGAAGTATTTATAAATCAAGGATGTTTTCAGAAGTAATTCCATTATTCTGAGAAGTTGATCCTCTATTGGCGTAGGTTCTTTTAATGGAAGAGAATATAAAACATCCGGAATTATTCCCATAAGAGTTGAGAATTTGACTGACTTCGGAAGCAAGATGGCGGCCGTGTGAAACGGTCGTAGGTGGATCCCATAGGGGGTGATATGAGCTTGGTTATATGATATAACCCCCACTGTCCTTCACCCCAGAATGCAAGTCGCCCAAGATAAGGAAAATTAACCCCTGGTACCTGGCATTAAGGAGTGAGTAGCGGCATTGACGGCGGCTGCAGAGGTGCTGATTGCAGGCTGCAGGGGATTCGAGAGCGGGCTATCTCAGATAGAGATACGAGGCTCGGCATGTAGTGGCGCTCGGACTGGCTCTCCAACGCCACTTAAAATCAGTGCGAGGGGAATAGGGGCTACCGCACAGACTGGCCCCCTCGACTCACCCAGGAGAGATGCAGCTGAGGCAGAGACGATTCCCGTGGTGGCCCAGGAACGGAGACGGAGGCTCCGTACGGAGAATCCCTTGGACGGCAAGGGGAGGGGCTCGGGCTCACAGCCGCAGCGGACCATCATCGATTTGCTCTGGGGGGCCGGCGCTCAAACAACGCGTATGGAAGAGCATTCAGGAGCTGGTGGTCAGAGAAGAAAACTCGTTGGTAAGCCACCATTGGGATCAGAGGAGGTGGTAAATGATGTCGAGACACTTTCACAGGGGGCATCACTTGAGACTTTTCTTGCGCTATCCCCAGAGCTAAAGGGGATGCAGGTTTTATGGGAGAGACAGGTGCCCCAGAAGAAGCCCAGGGGCACGCTATAGAGGTCTTCACGGTCGAGCCGGTTATAACTGAAAGTAATGTGTCTCCCACTAGTGCCTCAAATGCGCCTCAGGTAGGCAGCGTGGGGGACAGTGCGCCCCAACAGGCTGGAGTACATCCCGCTGCTCTGGGAGAGCTCATAAAGGAGGGGGAGACCCCAGGAAAGCAACGGGGAGCCCGATTAAGCAAACTGGTGGGGGCTGGCAAATCCCTAAGGGACAAGAGTCAAGGATAAAAAGGCCTGAGAAAGGGACAGAGAAAGAACCCGCAGGGTCTTCAAGGGTACATAGACTGCCAGGGGAGAAGGGTGACGATTCTGAAACAAATGACTTTTACTCCCTGTCAGATGCTACTTGGTCAGGGCTGGAATCAGAGTCGGGGTGTAATATCGAATCAAGTGAGGACAGTGGCTCTGACAAAGGAACTAGTGGCAGGCAAAATACTCCGGCTACCCGAAAGTCAAACTCCAGAGCCCCCAGAATAGAAAATCCCAGACCCCACGAGTTAAGGTGGGATTACTCTCTAGGGGATCAATTGGTAGGGGTTGAAAAACATCCAACTAAGGAAGCAGTAGCAATCCAGTCACCCCCCACACTGGAATCAATTCTTCAGTCCGTTGTAGCACATCATGAGGAAGCCGGAATGGAGAGCAAACGCGCACAAAATGTAGCTCGGAAACTTCAGGGGGCTGTCAAAAAAATTGGAAGCACTTGTAATAACATCTGCGACCGGATGACCGAAGTAGAGTCAATTACTGCAATGGTAGAGGTTGATCTCGCTGGATCAAAGGGGCAAGTGAAGGCGCATGAGGCACAACTTGTAGACATCCAATGGAGGCTCGAAGAGAGCGACAATCATCAAAGAAGGAACAACTTACGATTCCTCGGGGTCCCGGAAGGGAAGGAGGGATCAGAAGTAACAGAATTCATGGCACAGCTGTTACAAAAATCCTTCCCAGATCTAGAAGGGTGGAGGCTGTCCCAGGAAATCCAGAGGGCGCACCGAGTTCCATTTAATATACGCCAGCTAATTCGTCCGATGCCAAACCTTGGGCAATTTTAGTCTATTTCGCGAATTTCCTATTGAGGCAACATGTGTTCGAGACCAGATGTACAACAGGCAGCCGATGGGTTCTCTTTCTTCACCAGGCCCGATTTTTGCCACATCACAGTGGAACGAAGATGGTGTCTATGCCAAATGATTTCTCAGTTCCAGGAAAAGGGGGCACAAGCCTTCTTATTAAATCCGGCCCGGTTGAAAGTCGTATGGAAGGACCATGTTAGAGTCTAATCAGACCCTATAGTACTCTGTCTAAGTCTGTTTCTTTCTTTCTCTTTTCTAGTATTGGAGCTTTAAATGGTGATATTGTGGAGGGCTCTAGTGAAGGTGTAGGAATAGAAAGTGGGGGGGTGAGAGAAGCGGGGGGAAATTTGTAGTTTTCTTTTTGGCTTTTCTCCTTATATGTCACCCTAGTGAGGAAACACCACCAATCATCACCCACAGACCGAGATAGGTCTGTTGCTTCACGACACAGGGAGGGGAGGGGGGGGGAGGGGCGGGTCTGGGAGGGGGAGAGGGAGGGGGTAGGAGGGGAAAAAACAAAAATCAGGAAAGTAATTCACTGTATATTAAATACGTTCTTGGTTCCAGGTAGTTTGAAGGATTGGTTTAAGAAGCAAAGCAGGCAAAATAGGTTTCAAGGAAAATGTCGGGATGGGTAAGCTAACTTTTTGCACGATCAACATCGGGGGCTGAATGACCAAGTGAAGAGAGGTAGGACTGGTGAAGTACTGAGAACTTTGGGCTTGGATTTTATATGTCAGCAGGAGACTCATATCCGGCAGAAGAGAAGTCTAAATTATATTCCAGGTTTTACACAAGCAATTTGCTCCTCACAGACCTCTCCGGCTGCCACCTAGTAAACGCACATTATCTGACAAATGGGGCCGGTGGGCAATTGCCTTAATTCCAAGCTTTGGCACACTCTGCACTAACTACGGGTCAAATCTAGACGACGCAGATCTGCTGGCAGAACTAGAAGTAGAGCTTGAATCCTGGCCTGCCCCACTGATCATATGTGGGTATTTTAACATTTATATTGATGAAAGCGGGGTGGGTAGGGGTGGGTACCAAGGCAGGAAGCTGCAAGTTTTTCAAGCAGTACAGGCATTAGCCAATAGCCTGGGTTGGTAGACATATGGCCTATTAATAAAATTGGAGACCCAGGATACACATATTATTCTTGCCCACACAGAAAATATGTAAGTCTAGATTATTTCTTTATCCCCACGTCACTAGTAAAAAATGCACAGATAAGGAAGCTACCTAAGGTTCTTTCGGACCACAACCCTTTGGTTTTGGATATTGAAATTCCCGGGTACATAAAAGCCGCTGTAAAATGGACCTTTGATAGGAAACTATTAGCTACCAACAGCTTTATTGATCATATAAAGTGCTGAACTATCCAGTTTTTCGAAGCTAATATGTGCAGCACCTCAAGGGAAAATGTATGGGACGCTTATAAGGCAGGGCTTAGAGGGGAGGTAATCAGATTTGTAGGGTTTCATAGGAAAGAATAGCAAGAGGCTATTGGTTCACTGTTGCAGGAGCTGAGCAGATATGAGTTAGAGAATATGGTAACTATCGAGCAAAAACAGACTCAGCTGCAATCAGAGGTTGAATTAAAAGTAATCAGTACTAAGGCTAAGATAAATGGGGTGTATAATAAAGTTATAGCTGAAAGATTCCAAACTGGTCGGCAAGATCATTATGAATATGGCGAAATGACAGGGAAACATCTCGCACCTCGGATGAGACAAAGAGCAGCGGCAAGCTGTATTATGAAGCTGAAAAGGAAGGATGGCACAATCTCTAATGAACCTCAAGAGATAGTGGACATTTTTCAAGATTTTTATCAAGACCTTTATAAGTCTAGGCTTAGGACCCCAGTAGTTGTGGGCGCTTGTACCAGAATAGTGCCTCCGATTCAAGAGCTAGAAGAAGACATCACACTGGAAGAGGTTGACGAGGTATTATTGTCTATGGCTTCTTGGAAGGTGGCAGGCCCAGACGGGCTAGCCATGGAGATCCATAAAGCTCTGCACAGGGAACTTGCACTTCTCCTGTTATATCTGTTTTTAACAGTTCAGCAGAAAAGGATTCTACCTAAATCATGGCAGGAGACTAGTATAGCCATTTTCTTGAAGAAGGGGAAGTGGCAGAAGACCCAGCCTCCTACAGACCAATCACGCTGATAAATGCTGATGAGAAGCTTTATTCTAAAATCTTAGTGAGGAGGCTATCTAAGATAATTGATCCTCTGGTAAGCCCGTGGCAACACGGTTTTATCCCTGGTAGAGATAGGCCGACCATATCCAAAGGGTAATTTCACTATTTAATATTGCAGAGATCTCAGGGCAACAGATGTCATTAATAGTAATGGATGCCCAAAAAGCGTTCGATCAATTAGAGTGGGGATATCTCTGGAAGAACTGAAGGTCAAATGGCTTTGGACCACGTATGCTTACAGCTCTAAGAGCTATGTATGTTCAATCATATGCAAAAATACAATTGATGGGGCGGAAGTCGGGGCAGGTGAAGATCGCAAGGGGGACAAGGCAGGGTTGCCCATGCTCCGCTATCCTTTTTGCATTATGCATAGATCAATTTGTCAGAGCGATTTTAAATGATCCTCTAATTAAGCCGGTAGTTGTCAGGGGGTACAGCACAAAGGTTATAGCCTACGCATATGACATTGCGGTTGTCACCCCTGACCCCCAGGTGGCGATAGGTAGAATTGAAAACCTGGCTCGGGAATTGAGGGAGGAATCTGGTATAGGCTAAATGCAGATAAAACTAAGATTGTTTGCTCTAAGCCAGTTACCTGGCAGGATTCTAGGAGGACAAAGGTAGCTACCTACTTAGGGATCTCTATTGCAGCAGATGTTGATACAATCTGGAATAGTAATGCAGACCCTCTTGTCAGTAAAATAGGTGCTGACTTAAAAAGAATGGACAACCTACATTTATTTATCATTGGTAGGGCAAACGTCATAAAAATGACTATGTTCCGGAAAATATTATATTTGTTACGTTGTATACCACGGGATCCTCCAATTATTATTTTTTTTTTAAAGTGAGGCGATTTTTTCGCATTTATCTGGGGATACAAGAAAGTTAGGAGATCTTTGAAATTAATGTCCCTTCCACAAAACCGAGGGGGGTTGGCTGTCCCAAATATTTTATATTATTACTGGGCTATTATGGTTCAACAGATGACTATATTATTTAAACCAAAGCCAATAACATCAGATGAGGAGATACCACCATCCGTCTTTGAATTGGCTCTGGGCAATCACTCACCAGGGTTATTACTCAGACATTTGGAGAGTAGTTATTACAAGAAGACTCCATTTAAACCTCTAAGAGCAGCCTGGAGTGTGTGGCAGAGAACCAGTAAACTATTAAAAATTCCGAAAATCAATTGCTACCTGCTACTATGGCGCTCATCATTCTTTACAAGTTTCCTGTTTGATAAAATTGGTAGCAAGTAGGAACAGGCGGGAATTAACTTTGTTGGAGACATTGTTAACTCATATGGCATTATGACATTTGTAGAGATTCAGAACCGATTTGGGATAGATCCCCCAAGTTTATTTAAATATTTACAGGTTAGGGAACCAACTAAATTAGTCACTCCACACCTTACCACCCAGTCTTGCTTCCCACTTTTAGAAATCCAAGGGCCAGATGTATCAAGGCTTCTGCGATTCGCAAAGGCCGAAATTCGCAGAATTTTGGCCTTTGCGACTTGCAAATGGCCTTTTAGCATGATTTTGAATGTATGAAAAAATCGCAATTTAAGGAATCGCAAAAAATTGCGATTCCTTATTTTGCCATAGCATTTAAAGAATCGCAATTTTTGCGATTCCTTAAATGCTATGTATGTAGCAATTTCAATTTGCGAATTTGGGTTAAGAAATTGCAAATTACCACCAACTTGTAGTTGGTGGTAATTTGCGATTTCTTTTAAAAATGCCCTATTTGGCATTTGTGAGGGTGGCATGTGACGCACATACATGCCCATAGGGCATGTATGTGTGCCACATGCACACACATGTAATTTTCAGTGGTGAAGCAGGGTGTATTTGAAACACCCCTGCACCCTTGAAATAATTCTCAAATTGCGATTAGCAAATTGCGAATTCGCAATTTGAGAATTATTGCACTGTCATTCCTATGGGCCTCCTGGCCCATAGGAATGCATTGGAAATAATTCCTTATTTGCGAATTCGCAAAATGCGAATTCGCAAATAAAGAATATTAAGGAATCGCTAAAAAGTAGCGATTTTTTACATACATTCCATTTTGCGAATTCTAAATAGCGATTCGCAAAAACTCGCTATTTAGAATTCGCAAATCGGAATCTTGATACATCTGCCCCCTAGTTCGTAAACAACCTTAAGTGAAGGAAGTATATGCTATGCTGATGAAAGCTAGCAACAACGATATAGTTAAAATAGAAAAGTGGGTGGGCAGTGAAACTAGGAAATCAAGATGTGGATTTATGTAGGTCCTTAGAATTGTCTAAGAAGGTTCTTTTATCTGCCAACCTAAAGGCTCAACATTTTAAAACAATATTTAGATTATATTTCACACCAGCTAAACTTTGGGCATGGGGGAAAAGGGAGTCCAATGTATGCCCAAGATGTGGGCAAGGTCCGGCTGATATGGTCCATATGTTTGCGGAGTGCTGCGAATTGGGCATGGTAAAGCAGGGGATCAATACCTTCCTGTATAAGGCTATAGAGCGAGCAGACTTATAAACTCCAACTTTATTTCTTTTTGGTTGGGATGAGTCCTTGCAGCTAGAAATATCACAAGTCTATTTTTGTTTCATGGTGACAGCAACTCTACGCATATTGATCACCTCTAAATGGAAGGACGAGGATCCCCCGACTTTTCAGGCTTGGTATACCAGATTGTTCCATATATTTAACCTGGAGATGGCACTATATAAGTGGAAGGGAAGTAGAGCCAGGAAAAAAGGGCTGCAAATCTGGGGGCCTCTGGTGGAGCAGCAGGGACAGGGGTGACTTTTGTCATCTGGCTGAAAAAATGTTTGATATAATATTTGTTGTCCCTGTTCTTCCGATAGGGTGTACCCAGGGGCTCCTTCTAGCCATGCCCATCCTAGGCATATCCGGAGTTTATTAGGTAATTTTTTTTTTTCTTTCCTTTTTTTTTTTGCCATGATTTCTTTTTTTTTCTTTTTTTCAAGTTTCTTTTTTTGTCTTTGTTTTTCTTTTTCCTTTCCCTATTTGCTTTTCTCTCTGTATCAGTCATTGTACTATGTCGTATGACTATATTTCTTTGGAATCAGTGCAACTTTCCTGAAATTCAATTAAAAAAAAAAGAGTTGAGAATTTAGGACAAAACGAATGAGGACATTTAAACGTTTCCTCAAACTGAGGAATAGAGCAAGGAGACAGATCATCAAACATATCCTGAACCCAAACAATTCCCTCAAGTCTCTAGGTCTTTCAAGGAAGAGGTCTGTTATTGATAGTAATGAAACGGTTGTGCCAAAGAGAAGAGCAAAGGATGGAGTCTCCAGAATCAGTTTTAGGCTGGTAATCAGACCTTAATAATGGGCATGTATGCTTAAATAGAGGAACAGACGTGATATTAACCTTTGTAGTAAAGGCCAATATTTCTTTTACGACAAAGGTGTGAGTAAGAATCATTCAACAATGACCGTAAAGGAGTGAAAGGGGAGGAATCACTGAGAAGCCATTTAGAAGCAAGTCTAAGACAAAAAGCTTTGTGGTAAAGCCGAAAATTGGGAAAACTCACTCCACCATTGGATTTGGGTTTTCCTAAGTTGTTGCATGTAAATTCTGGATTTCTTAATATTCCATAAGGACGTAGAGAGGAGGGTATCAATAAAAAAAATAGATGGAATATTGACAGGAATCATGGAAAGAATATACAATAACACAGGAGTAATCATCGTTTTAATAGAATCAAGATGACCCCACCAAGAGAGAAAGAGAGGATTCCAGGAACAGATAAGTTTGGAGATACGATCCAAGCCATCCTTCATGTTGATTTTAACTGAATGCAATATGGAGTTATTGAACCAGATGCTTAAATATTTAATTTTAGTACTTTTCCAACGAAACCCAGTAGAGTCAAAATGTTGTTTGAGACAGCATTTGGTAATGGGAAGGATTTCTTTCCTGTCAGAGTTAATCTTATAACCTAAAACTGAGGAAAATCGGAGATCTCTTGCAGTAGAGGAGGATTATATGTTTCAGGATGAGATATAAAAAGTAAAATATCACCCGCATAATCAGACAGCTTTAAATGTTGATCACCGTTTATAAATCCAGAAATTGAAGTATTTTGGTGAATGTGGGATAAAATGGGTTCAAGTGATAAAATAAATAAAGGAGGAGAAAGGGGGCAACCTGAATGTACGCCGGGTTGTAGAGGAAAGTATTGAGAGGTGAGGGAAATAAGAGAAACAAATTTAGGACCAAACCCATGCCAGTGGAGAGCCTTAAATAAGAAGGACTAATCTACCCTATAGTAAGCTTTCTCGCCATCCATAGCAACAGCATCTAAAGGATAGGAAAGAGTGGGAGCCCCGTTCACAAGATTAAAAAGTTGCCGGGAATTATCAGAAGTTAGTCTACCTTTAACTTTCAACAAAACCACGTTGCTCTAGGCCAATTAGTTTTGGTAGAAGAGGGTCAAGACGTAAGCAAGCATTTTGACATTGTTTTTATAATTGACATTCAACAGGGAAATAAGACAATAACTCTTACAATGTTTGGGATCATGACCATCTTTGTGAATTAGACAGATTGTAGCTTCCAAAAAGGTGCCTTCTGCTTTACCTGTAGTAAATAAGTATTGAAAAAGTTGTACACGTTTTGGAAGAAAGAGATTTGAGAAGTGTAAATAAAGTTCTGCCGTAAAACTATCAGGACCCAAAGTTTTATCTTTCTTAAGAAGACTTAAAGATTGAGACAACTCCGGAATTGACAGATCAGATTCTAGAGATGTGAAATAAAGATCCTCATGAGAGGAAGATGGAATTTACCTAATATAGGCATCAATAATAGAAGAAGGAGGGGAAGACTCTGGAGTATGTTATGTTAGGAGGTTTTTGTAAAGCGCACTATCACCATAGGTTTCCTGGCGCTGATTGGGATACTGAGAGGGGCAGATTAGAGTTTATCCAGATTGGGGGAAGAGCCAGGTTTTAAGGGACTTACGGAAAAGGACAAGTGATGTGACAGATTTGAGAGAAAAAGGAAGAGAATTCCAGAATGTAGGGGCAAGATATGAGAAGCTTCGGCCTCCCATCCTTGTAAGCTTGAAGGGTGGGATGACCAGGAGGTGAAGATGGGAGGATCTGAGAGTGCGGGGGGGGGCAGTAGGGGGTGGTAAGAGATTTCAGAAAGCTAGGTGCAGAACCAGTAAGGGACTTGAATACTAGGCAGCCGATCTTGAAGGCTGCCCTGAGATTGATAGGGAGCCAATGCAGTTTAGCAAGGAGGGGCTTGGCCGACTGCCATTTGGGGGTCCTGAATACAAGACGCGCCGCTTGGTTCTGCACGACCTGTAGCCTGTGAAGCAGGGTTTTAGGCAGGCCATGATAGAGAGAATTGGAAAAGTCCAAACGGGACAGGACTAAGGCCAGAGTGACTTGGAGTAGGACAGCGGGGGACAGGAGGTAAGCAACCTTCCTGATCCTGCGGATCTGAAACATGCAGGACGAGACCACTGCCCCCACCTGGGCCTTGAGGGAGAGTTCGGAGTCAATAATGACACCCAAGCTCTTCACAGATGTCACAGGGACAGGGGGAGGACCAAGTCCAGAAGGCCAGAAGTGTGGACCCCAGTGGATGGAGCTCCTGCCGGGAAGAAGGAGCTCTGTCTTTCCAGGATTCAGCTTAAGCTGATTTTGGCTCATCCAGAGAAGAATGTGGGACATAACAGAGTGGAAATTAGAGACAGCAGAAGGGGTGGAGAGAGGAAAGATGAGTTGTAGGTCGTCAGCGTAGTTAAAGACGGTGACGTCCCACTGCCTCAGAGAAAGAAGAAGGGGGCGAAGATAGAGATTGAAAAGGAGAGGGGACAGAGAAGAACCCTGGGGGACACCGCAAGTGGAGGAGACTTTGGGTCCACGAAAGTATAAAGATTTTTATAGAATTTAATAAATTCCTCTAAGATATCCTGATCTTTGAAAAGAAGTGATCCATCTGGTGTAAGAATGGATTCCACTAACATATGTTCTTTCTGG